>NC_141687.1:1269182278-1269380278 GCF_964263255.1 Lissotriton vulgaris | reverse complement strand
ACTGGGCTCAAAACATGCAGCCCTGAGGTCTCTCATGATAGCAGGTGGTTAAATAGAAATTCGCTGCTCAGCTGACCCGGCATTAGCAAACGTATGCCAAAAATGTACACAGAATGAGCTTTTCAGTGAATAGCAGCCAGGCACATTTTAGCTAGTTTTACTTGTAAGTGGTGTTGGAAACGCTTTTCAGGATCAGTACGGGGCTCAAAACATGCAGCCCTGAGGTCTCTCATGATAGCAGGTGGTTAAATAGAAATTCGCTGCTCAGCTGACCCGGCAGGAGCAAACGTATGCTAAAAATGTACTCAGAATGAGCTTTTCAGTGAAGAGAAGCCAGGCACATTTTAGCTAGTTTTATTTGTAAGTGGGGTTAAAAATGCTTTTCAGGCTCAGTACTGGGCTCAAAACATGCAGCCCTGAGGTCTCTCATGAAAGCAGGTGGTTAAATTGAAATTCGCTGCTCAGCTGACCCGGTAGGAGCACACATATGTCAAAAATGTACACAGAATGAGATTTTCAGTGAATAGCAGCCAGGCACATTTTAGCTAGTTTTACTTGTAAGTGGGGTTGGAAACGTTTTTCAGGATCAGTACTGGGCTCAAAACATGCAGCCCTGAGGTCTCTCATGATAGCAGGTGGTTAAATAGAAATTTGCTGCTCAGCTGACCAGGGTAGGAGCAAACGTATGCTAAAAATGTTCCCAGAATGAGCTTTTCAGTGAAGAGAAGCCAGGCACATTTTAGCTAGTTTTACTTGTAAGTGGGGTTGGAAACGCTTTTCAGGCTCAGTACTGGGCTCAAAACATGCAGCCCTGAGGTCTCTCATGAAAGCAGGTGGTTAAATAGAAATTCGCTGCTCAGCTGACCCGGTAGGAGCAAACGTATGCCAAAAATGTACACAGAATGAGCTTTTCAGTGAATAGCAGCCAGGCACATTTTAGCTAGTTTTACTTGTAAGTGGGGTTGGAAATGCTTTTCAGGATCAGTACTGGGCTCAAAACATGCAGCCCTGAGGTCTCTCATGATAGCAGGTGGTTACATAGAAATTCGCTGCTCAGCTGACCCGGCAGGAGCAAACGTATGCTAAAAATGTACTCAGAATGAGCTTTTCAGTGAAGAGAAGCCAGGCACATTTTAGCTAGTTTTCTTGTAAGTGGGGTTGGAAATGCTTTTAAGGCTCAGTACTGGGCTCAAAACATGCAGCCCTGAGGTCTCTCATGATAGCAGGTGGTTAAATAGAAATTCGCTGCTCAGCTGACCCGGTAGGAGCAAACGTATGCCAAAAATGTACACAGAATGAGCTTTTCAGTGAATAGCAGCCAGGCACATTTTAGCTAGTTTTACTTGTAAGTGGGGTTGGAAATGCTTTTCAGGCTCAGTACTGGGCTCAAAACATGCAGCCCTGAGGTCTCTCATGAAAGCAGGTGGTTAAATAGAAATTCGCTGCTCAGCTGACCCGGTAGGAGCAAACGTATGCCAAAAATGTACACAGAATGAGCTTTTCAGTGAATAGCAGCCAGGCACATTTTAGCTAGTTTTACTTGTAAGTGGGGTTGGAAACGCTTTTCAGGATCAATACTGGGCTCAAAACATGCAACCCTGAGGTCTCTCATGATAGCAGGTGGTTAAATAGAAATTCGCTGCTCAGCTGACCCGGCAGGAACAAACGTATGCTAAAAATGTACTCAGAATGAGCTTTTCAGTGAAGAGAAGCCAGGCACATTTTAGCTAGTTTTACTTGTAAGTGGGGTTGGAAACGCTTTTCAGGCTCAGTGCTGGGCTCAAAACATGCATCCCTGAGGTCTCTCATGAAAGCAGGTGGTTAAATAAAAATTCGCTGCTCAGCTGACCCGGCAGGAGCAAACGTATGCTAAAAATGTACTCAGAATGAGCTTTTCAGTGAAGAGAAGCCAGGCACATTTCAGCTAGTTTTACTTGTAAGTGGGGTTGAAAATGCTTTTCAGGCTCAGTACTGGGCTCAAAACATGCAGCCCTGAGGTCTCTCATGAAAGCAGGTGGTTAAATAGAAATTCGCTGCTCAGCTGACCCGGCAGGAGCAAACGTATGCTAAAAATGTACTCAGAATGAGCTTTTCAGTGAAGAGAAGCCAGGCACATTTTAGCTAGTTTTACTTGTAAGTGGGGTTGGAAATGCTTTTCAGGCTCAGTACAGGGCTCAAAACATGCAGCCCTGAGGTCTCTCATGAAAGCAGGTGGTTAAATAGAAATTTGCTGCTCAGCTGACCCGGTAGGAGCAAACGTATGCCAAAAATGTACACAGAATGAGCTTTTCAGTGAATAGCAGCCAGGGACATTTTAGCTAGTTTTACTTGTAAGTGGGGTTGGAAACGCTTTCAGGATCAGTACTGGGCTCAAAACATGCAGCCCTGAGGTCTCTCATGATAGCAGGTGGTTAAATAGAAATTCGCTGCTCAGCTGACCCGGCAGGAGCAAACGTATGCTAAAAATGTACTCAGAATGAGCTTTTCAGTGAAGAGAAGCCAGGCACATTTCAGCTAGTTTTACTTGTAAGTGGGGTTGGAAATGCTTTTCAGGCTCAGTACTGGGCTCAAAACATGCAGCCCTGAGGTCTCTCATGAAAGCAAGTGGTTAAATAAAAATTCGCTGCTCAGATGACCCGGTAGGAGCAAACGTATGCCAAAAATGTACACAGAATGAGCTTTTTAGTGAATAGCAGCCAGGCACATTTTAGCTAGTTTTACTTGTAAGTTGGGTTGGAAACGCTATTCAGGCTCAGTACTGGGCTCAAAACATGCAGCCCTGAGGTCTCTCATGATAGCAGGTGGTTAAATAGAAATTCGCTGCTCAGCTGACCCGGCAGGAGCAAACGTATGCTAAAAATGTACTCAGAATGAGCTTTTCAGTGAAGAGAAGCCAGGCACATTTTAGCTAGTTTTACTTGTAAGTGGGGTTGGAAACGCTTTTCAGGCTCAGTGCTGGGCTAAAAACATGCATCCCTGAGGTCTCTCATGAAAGCAGGTGGTTAAATAGAAATTCACTGCTCAGCTGACCCGGCAGGAGCAAACGTATGCTAAAAATGTACTCAGAATGAGCTTTTCAGTGAAGAGAAGCCAGGCACATTTTAGCTAGTTTTACTTGTAAGTGGGGTTGGAAATGCTTTTCAGGCTCAGTACTGGGCTCAAAACATGCAACCCTGAGGTCTCTCATGAAAGCAGGTGGTTAAATAGAAATTCGCTGCTCAGCTGACCCGGCAAGAGCAAACGTATGCTAAAAATGTACTCAGAATGAGCTTTTCAGTGAAGAGAAGCCAGGCACATTTTAGCTAGTTTTACTTGTAAGTGGGGTTGGAAATGCTTTTCAGGCTCAGTACTGTGCTCAAAACATGCAGCTCTGAGGTCTCTCATGAAAGCAGGTGGTTAAATAGAAATTCGCTGCTCAGATGACCCGGTAGGAGCAAACGTATGCCAAAAATGTACACAGAATGAGCTTTTCAGTGAATAGCAGCCAGGCACATTTTAGCTAGTTTTACTTGTAAGTGGGGTTGGAAATGCTTTTCAGGCTCAGTACTGGGCTCAAAACATGCAGCCCTGAGGTCTCTCATGAAAGCAGGTGGTTAAATAGAAATTCGCTGCTCAGCTGACCCGGTAGGAGCAAACGTATGCCAAAAAAGTACACAGAATGAGCTTTTCAGTGAATAGCAGCCAGGCACATTTTAGCTAGTTTTACTTGTAAGTGGGGTTGGAAACGCTTTTCAGGATCAGTACGGGGCTCAAAACATGCAGCCCTGAGGTCTCTCATGATAGCAGGTGGTTAAATAGAAATTCGCTGCTCAGCTGACCCGGCAGGAGCAAACGTATGCTAAAAATGTACTCAGAATGAGCTTTTCAGTGAAGAGAAGTCAGGCACCTTTTAGCTAGTTTTACTTGTAAGTGGGGTTGGAAATGCTTTTAAGGCTCAGTACTGGGCTCAAAACATGCAGCTCTGAGGTCTTTCATGAAAGCAGGTGGTTAAATAGAAATTCGCTGCTCAGCTGACCCGGTAGGAGCAAACGTATGCCAAAAATGTACACAGAATGAGCTTTTCAGTGAATAGCAGCCAGGCACATTTTAGCTAGTTTTACTTGTAAGTGGGGTTGGAAACGCTTTTTAGGATCAGTACTGGGCTCAAAACATGCAGCCCTGAGGTCTCTCATGATAGCAGGTGGTTAAATAGAAATTCGCTGCTCAGCTGACCCGGCAGGAGCAAACGTATGCTAAAAATGTACTCAGAATGAGCTTTTCAGTGAAGAGAAGCCAGGCACATTTTAGCTAGTTTTACTTGTGAGTGGGGTTAGAAATGCCTTTCAGGCTCAGTACTGGGCTCAAAACATGCAGCCCTGAGGTCTCTCATGAAAGCAGGTGGTTAAATAGAAATTCCCTGCTCAGCTGACCCGGTAGGAGCAAACGTATGCCAACAATGTACACAGAATGAGCTTTTCAGTGAATAGCAGCCAGGCACATTTTAGCTAGTTTTACTTGTAAGTGGTTTTGGAAACGCTTTTCAGGATCAATACTGGGCTCAAAACATGCAGCCCTGACGTTTCTCATGATAGCAGGTTGTTAAATAGAAATTCACTGCTCAGCTGACCCGGCAGGAGCAAACGTATGCTAAAAATGTACTCAGAATGAGCTTTTCAGTGAAGAGAAGCCAGGCACATTTTAGCTAGTTTTTTTTGTAAGTGGGGTTGGAAACGCTTTTCAGGCTCTGTGCTGGGCTCAAAACATGCATCCCTGAGGTCTCTCATGAAAGCAGGTGGTTAAATAGAAATTCGCTGCTCAGCTGACCCGGCAGGAGCAAACGTATGCTAAAAATGTACTCAGAATGAGCTTTTCAGTAAAGAGAAGCCAGGCACATTTTAGCTAGTTTTACTTGTAAGCGGGGTTGGAAATGCTTTTCAGGCTCAGTACTGGGCTCAAAACATGCAGCCCTGAGGTCTCTCATGAAAGCAGGTGGTTAAATAGAAATTCGCTGCTCAGCTGACCCGGTAGGAGCAAACGTATGCCAAAAAAGTACACAGAATGAGCTTTTCAGTGAATAGCAGCCAGGCATATTTCAGCTAGTTTTACTTGTAAGTGGGGTTGGAAACGCTTTTCAGGATCAGTACTGGGCTCAAAACATGCAGCCCTGAGGTCTCTCATGATAGCAGGTGGTTAAATAGAAATTCGCTGCTCAGCTGACCTGGCAGGAGCAAACGTATGCCAAAAATGTACACAGAATGAGCTTTTCAGTGAATAGCAGCCAGGCACATTTTAGCTAGTTTTACTTGTAAGTGGTGTTGGAAACGCTTTTCAGGATCAGTACGGGGCTCAAAACATGCAGCCCTGAGGTCTCTCATGATAGCAGGTGGTTAAATAGAAATTCGCTGCTCAGCTGACCAGGCAGGAACAAACGTATGCTAAGAATGTACTCAGAATGAGCTTTTCAGTGAAGAGAAGCCAGGCACATTTTAGCTAGTTTTATTTGTAAGTGGGGTTAAAAATGCTTTTCAGGCTCAGTACTGGGCTCAAAACATGCAGCCCTGAGGTCTCTCATGAAAGCAGGTGGTTAAATTGAAATTCGCTGCTCAGCTGACCCGGTAGGAGCACACATATGTCAAAAATGTACACAGAATGAGCTTTTCAGTGAATAGCAGCCAGGCACATTTTAGCTAGTTTTACTTGTAAGTGGGGTTGGAAACGTTTTTCAGGATCAGTACTGGGCTCAAAACATGCAGCCCTGAGGTCTCTCATGATAGCAGGTGGTTAAATAGAAATTTGCTGCTCAGCTGACCCGGCAGGAGCAAACGTATGCTAAAAATGTTCTCAGAATGAGCTTTTCAGTGAAGAGAAGCCAGGCACATTTTAGCTAGTTTTACTTGTAAGTGGGGTTGGAAACGCTTTTCAGGCTCAGTACTGGGCTCAAAACATGCAGCCCTGAGGTCTCTCATGAAAGCAGGTGGTTAAATAGAAATTCGCTGCTCAGCTGACCCGGTAGGAGCAAACGTATGCCAAAAATGTACACATAATGAGCTTTTCAGTGAATAGCAGCCAGGCACATTTTAGCTAGTTTTACTTGTAAGTGGGGTTGGAAATGCTTTTCAGGATCAGTACTGGGCTCAAAACATGCAGCCCTGAGGTCTCTCATGATAGCAGGTGGTTACATAGAAATTCGCTGCTCAGCTGACCCGGCAGGAGCAAACGTATGCTAAAAATGTACTCAGAATGAGCTTTTCAGTGAAGAGAAGCCAGGCACATTTTAGCTAGTTTTCTTGTAAGTGGGGTTGGAAATGCTTTTAAGGCTCAGTACTGGGCTCAAAACATGCAGCCCTGAGGTCTCTCATGATGGCAGGTGGTTAAATAGAAATTCGCTGCTCAGCTGACCCGGCAGGAGCAAACGTATGCTAAAAATGTACTCAGAATGAGCTTGTCAGTGAAGGGAAGCCGGGCACATTTTAGCTAGTTTTACTTGTAAGTGGGGTTGGTTTAACCACCTGCTATCATGAGAGACCTCAGGGCTGCATGTTTTGAGCCCAGTACTGATCCTGAAAAGCGTTTCCAACCCCACTTACAAGTAAAACTAGCTAAAATGTGCCTGGCTGCTATTCACTAAAAAGCTCATTCTGTGTACATTTTTGGCATACGTTTGCTCCTACCGGGTCAGCTGAGCAGCGAATTTCTATTTAACCACCTGCTTTCACGAGAGACCTCAGGGCTGCATGTTTTGAGCCCAGTACTGAGCCTGAAAAGCATTTCCAACCCCACTTACAAGTAAAACTAGCCAAAATGTGCCTGGCTTCTCTTCACTGAAAAGCTCATTCTGAGTACATTTTTAGCATACGTTTGCTCCTGCCGGGTCAGCTGAGCAGCGAATTTCTATTTACCCACCTGCTATCATGAGAGACCTCAGGGCTGCATGTTTTGAGCCCCGTATTGATCCTGAAAAGCGTTTCCAACCCCATTGAGCCCAGTACTGAGCCTGAAAAGCATTTCCAACCCCACTTACAAGTAAAACTAGCTAAAATGTGCCTGGCTGCTATTCACTGAAAAGCTCATTCTGTGTACATTTTTGGCATACGTTTGCTCCTACCGGGCCAGCTGAGCAGCAAATTTCTATTTAACCACCTGCTTTCATGAGAGACCTCAGGGCTGCATGTTTTGAGCCCAGTACTGAGCCTGAAAAGCATTTCCAACCCCACTTACAAGTAAAACTAGCTAAAATATGCCAGGCTTCTCTTCACTGAAAAGCTCATTCTGAGTACATTTTTAGCATACGTTTGCTCCTGCCGGGTCAGCTGAGCAGCGAATTTCTATTTAACCACCTGCTTTCATGAGAGACCTCAGGGATGCATGTTTTGAGCCCAGTACTGAGCCTGAAAAGCATTTCCAACCCCACTTACAAGTAAAACTAGCTAAAATGTGCCTGGCTGCTATTCACTGGAAAGCTCATTCTGTGTACGTTTTTGGCATACGTTTGCTCCTACCGGGTCAGCTGAGCAGCGAATTTCTATTTAACCACCTGCTTTCATGAGAGACCTCAGGGCTGCATGTTTTGAGCCCAGTACTGAGCCTGAAAAGCATTTCCAACCCCACTTACAAGTAAAACTAGCTAAAATGTGCCTGGCTTCTCTTCACTGAAAAGCTCATTCTGAGTACATTTTTAGCATACGTTTGCTCCTGCCGGGTCAGCTGAGCCGCAAATTTCTATTTAACCACCTGCTATCATGAGAGACCTCAGGGTTGCATGTTTTGAGCCCAGTACTGATCCTGAAAAGCGTTTCCAACCCCACTTACAAGTAAAACTAGCTAAAATGTGCCTGGCAGCTATTCACTAAAAAGCTCATTCTGTGTACATTTTTAGCATACGTTTGCTCCTACCGGGTCAGCTGAGCAGCGAATTTCTATTTAACCACCTGCTTTCATGAGAGACCTCAGGGCTGCATGTTTTGAGCCCAGTACTGAGCCTGAAAAGCATTTCCAACCCCACTTACAAGTAAAACTAGCTAAAATGTGCCTGGCTTCTCTTCACTGAAAAGCTTATTCTGAGTACATTTTTAGCATACGTTTGCTCCTGCCGGGTCAGCTGAGCAGCGAATTTCTATTTAACCACCTGCTTTCATGAGAGACCTCAGGGCTGCATGTTTTGAACCCAGTACTGAGCCTGAAAAGCAACCCCACTTACAAGTAAAACTAGCTAAAATGTGCCTGGCTTCTCTTCACTGAAAAGCTCATTCTGAGTACATTTTTAGCATACGTTTGCTCCTGCTGGGTCAGCTGAGCAGCGAATTTCTATTTAACCACCTGCTATCATGAGAGACCTCAGGGCTGCATGTTTTGAGCCCAGTACTGATCCTGAAAAGCGTTTCCAACCCCACTTACAAGTAAAACTAGCTAAAATGTGCCTGGCTGCTATTCACTAAAAAGCTCATTCTGTGTATATTTTTGGCATACGTTTTGATAGCAGGTGGTTAAATAGAAATTCGCTGCTCAGCTGACCCAGCAGGAGCAAACGTATGCTAAAAATGTACTCAGAATGAGCTTTTCAGTGAAGAGAAGCCAGGCACATTTTAGCTAGTTTTACTTGTAAGTGGGGTTGCTTTTCAGGCTCAGTACTGGGCTCAAAACATGCAGCCCTGAGGTCTCTCATGAAAGCAGGTGGTTATATAGAAATTCGCTGCTCAGCTGACCCGGCAGGAGCAAACGTATGCTAAAAATGTACTCAGAATGAGCTTTTCAGTGAAGAGAAGCCAGGCACATTTTATCTAGTTTTACTTGTAAGTGGGGTTGGAAATGCTTTTCAGGCTCAGTACTGGGCCCAAAGCATGCAGCCCTGAGGTCTCTCATGAAAGCAGGTGGTTAAATAGAAATTCGCTGCTCAGCTGACCCTGTAGGAGCAAACGTATGCTAAAAATGTACACAGAATGAGCTTTTTAGTGAATAGCTGCCAGGCACATTTTAGCTAGTTTTACTTGTAAGTGGGGTTGGAAACGCTTTTCAGGATCAGTACTGGGCTCAAAACATGCAACCCTGAGGTCTCTCATGATAGCAGGTGGTTAAATAGAAATTTGCGGCTCAGCTGACCCGGCAGGAGCAAACGTATGCTAAAAATGTACTCAGAATGAGCTTTTCAGTGAAGAGAAGCCAGGCACATTTTAGCTAGTTTTACTTGTAAGTGGGGTAGGAAATGCTTTTCAGGCTCAGTACTGGGCTCAAAACATGCAGCCCTGAGGTCTCTCATGAAAGCAGGTGGTTAAATAGAAATTCGCTGCTCAGCTGACCCGGTAGGAGCAAACGTATGCCAAAAATGTACACAGAATGAGCTTTTCAGTGAATAGCAGCCAGGCACATTTTAGCTAGTTTTACTTGTAAGTGGGGTTAGAAACGCTTCTCAGGATCAGTACTGGGCTCAAAACATGCAGCCCTGAGGTCTCTCGTGATAGCAGGTGGTTAAATAGAAATTTGCTGCTCAGCTGACCCGGCACAAGCAAACGTATGCTAAAAATTTACTCAGAATGAGCTTTTCAGTGAAGAGAAGCCAAGGCACATTTTAGCTAGTTTTACTTGTAAATGGGGTTGGAAATGCTTTTCAGGCTCAGAACTGGGCTCAAAACATGCAGCCCTGAGGTCTCTCATGAAAGCAGGTGGTTAAATAGAAATTCGCTGCTCAGCTGACCCGGTAGGAGCAAACGTATGCCAAAAATGTACACAGAATGAGCTTTTCAGTGAATAGCAGCCAGGCACATTTTAGCTAGTTTTACTTGTAAGTGGGGTTGGAAACGCTTTTCAGGATCAGTACTGGGCTCAAAACATGCAGCCCTGAGGTCTCTCATGATAGCAGGTGGTTAAATTGAAATTCGCTGCTCAGCTGACCTGGTAGGAGCAAACGTATGCTAAAAATGTACTCAGAATGAGCTTTTCAGTGAAGAGAAGCCTGGCACCTTTTAGCTAGTTTTACTTTTAAGTGGGGTTGGAAATGCTTTTCAGGCTCAGTACTGGGCTCAAAACATGCAGCCCTGAGGTCTCTCATGATAGCAGGTGGTTAAATTGAAATTCGCTGCTCAGCTGACCTGGTAGGAGCAAACGTATGCCAAAAATGTACACAAAATGAGCTTTTCAGTGAATAGCAGCCAGGCACATTTTAGCTAGTTTTACTTGTAAGTAGGGTTGGAAACGCTTTTCAGGATCAATACTGGGCTCAAAACATGCAGCCCTGAGGTCTCTCATGATAGCAGGTGGGTAAATAGAAATTCGCTGCTCAGCTGACCCGGCAGGAGCAAACGTATGCTAAAAATGTACTCAGAATGAGCTTTTCAGTGAAGAGAAGCCAGGCACATTTTGGCTAGTTTTACTTGTAAGTGGGGTTGGAAATGCTTTTCAGGCTCAGTACTGGGCTCAAAACATGCAGCCCTGAGGTCTCTCATGAAAGCAGGTGGTTAAATAGAAATTCGCTGCTCAGCTGACCCAGCAGGAGCAAACGTATGCTAAAAATGTACTCAGAATGAGCTTTTCAGTGAAGAGAAGCCAGGCACATTTTAGCTAGTTTTACTTGTAGGTGGGGTTGCTTTTCAGGCTCAGTACTGGGCTCAAAACATGCAGCCCTGAGGTCTCTCATGAAAGCAGGTGGTTAAATAGAAATTCGCTGCTCAGCTGACCCGGCAGGAGCAAACGTATGCTAAAAATGTACTCAGAATGAGCTTTTCAGTGAAGAGAACCCAGGCACATTTTAGCTAGTTTTACTTGTAAGTGGGGTTGGAAATGCTTTTTAGGCTCAGTACTGGGCTCAAAACATGCAGCCCTGAGGTCTCTCATGAAAGCAGGTGGTTAAATAGAAATTCGCTGCTCAGCTGACCCGGTAGGAGCAAACGTACGCCAAAAATGTACACAGAATGAGCTTTTCAGTGAATAGCAGCCAGGCACATTTTAGCTAGTTTTACTTGTAAGTGGGGTTGGAAACGCTTTTCAGGATCAGTACTGGGCTCAAAACATGCAGCCCTGAGGTCTCTCATGATAGCAGGTGGTTAAATAGAAATTCGCTGCTCAGCTGACCCGGCAGGAGCAAACGTATGCTAAAAATGTACTCAGAATGAGCTTTTCAGTGAATAGCAGCCAGGCACATTTTAGCTAGTTTTACTTGTAAGTGGGGTTGGAAACGCTTTTCAGGATCAGTACTGGGCTAAAAACATGCAGCCCTGAGGTCTCTCATGATAGCAGGTGGTTAAATAGAAATTGGCTGTTCAGCTGACCCGGCAGGAGCAAACGTATGCCAAAAATGTATTCAGAATGAGCTTTTCAGTGAAGAGAAGCCAGGCACATGTTAGCTAGTTTTACTTGTAAGTGGGGTTGGAAACGCTTTTCAGGCTCAGTACTGGGCTCAAAACATGCAGCCCTGAGGTCTCTCATGAAAGCAGGTGGTTAATAGAAATTCGCTGCTCAGCTGACCCAGTAGGAGCAAACGTATGCCAAAAATGTACCCAGAATGAGCTTTTCAGTGAATAGCAGCCAGGCACATTTTAGCTAATTTTACTTGTAAGTGGGGTTGGAAACGCTTTTCAGGATCAGTACTGGGCTCAAAACATGCAGTCCTGAGGTCTCTCATGATAGCAGGTGGTTAAATAAAAATTCGCTACTCAGCTGACCCCGGCAGGAGCAAACGTATGCTAAAAATGTACTCAGAATGAGCTTTTCAGTGAATAGCAGCCAGGCACATTTTAGCTAGTTTTACTTGTAAGTGGGGTTGGAAACGCTTTTCAGGATAAGTACTGGGCTCAAAACATGCAGCCCTGAGGTCTCTCATGATAGCAGGTGGTTAAATAGAAATTTGCTGCTCAGCTGACCCGGCAGGAGCAAACGTATGCTAAAAATGTACACAGAATGAGCTTTTCAGTGAATAGCAGCCAGGCACATTTTAGCTAGTTTTACTTGTAAGTGGGGTTGGAAACGCTTTTCAGGATCAGTACTGGGCTCAAAACATGCAGCCCTGAGGTCTCTCATGATAGCAGGTGGTTAAATAGAAATTTGCTGCTCAGCTGACCCGGCAGGAGCAAACGTATGCTAAAAATGTACTCAGAATGAGCTTTTCAGCGAAGAGAAGCCAGGCACATTTTAGCTAGTTTTACTTGTAAGTGGGAATCGAAATGCTTTTCAGGCTCAGTACTGGGCTCAAAACATGCAGCCCTGAGGTCTCTCATGAAAGCAGGTGGTTAAATAGAAATTCGCTGCTCAGCTGACCCGGTAGGAGCAGACGTATGCCAAATATGTACACAGAATGAGCTTTTCAGTGAATAGCAGCCAGGCACATTTTAGCTAGTTTTACTTGTAAGTGGGGTTGGAAACGCTTTTCAGGATCAGTTCTGGGCTCAAAACATGCAACCCTGAGGTCTCTCATGATAGCAGGTGGTTAAATAGAAATTTGCTGCTCAGCTGAACCGGCAGGAGCAAACGTATGCTAAAAATGTACTCAGAATGAGCTTTTCAGTGAAGAGAAGCCAGGCACATTTTAGCTAGTTTTACTTGTAAGTGGGGTTGGAAATGCTTTTCAGGCTCAGTACTGGGCTCAAAACAGGCAGCCCTGAGGTCTCTCATGAAAGCAGGTGGTTAAATAGAAATTCGCTGCTCAGCTGACCCGGTAGGAGCAAACATATGCCAAAAATGTACACAGAATGAGCTTTTCAGTGAATAGCAGCCAGGCACATTTTAGCTAGTTTTACTTTTAAGTGGGGTTGGAAACGCTATTCAGGATCAGTACTGGGCTCAAAACATGCAGCCCTGAGGTCTCTCATGATAGCAGGTGGTTTAATAGAAATTCGCTGCTCAGCTGACCCGGCAGGATCAAACGTATGCTAAAAATGTACTCAGAATGAGCTTTTCAGTGAAGAGAAGCCAGGCACATTTTAGCTAGTTTTACTTGTAAGTGGGGTTGGAAACGCTTTTCAGGATCAGTTCTGGGCTCAAAACATGCAACCCTGAGGTCTCTCATGATAGCAGGTGGTTAAATAGAAATTTGCTGCTCAGCTGACCCGGCAGGAGCAAACGTATGCTAAAAATGTACTCAGAATGAGCTTTTCAGTGAAGAGAAGCCAGGCACATTTTAGCTAGTTTTACTTGTAAGTGGGGTTGGAAATGCTTTTCAGGCTCAGTACTGGGCTCAAAACATGCAGCCCTGAGGTCTCTCATGAAAGCAGGTGGTTAAATAGAAATTCGCTGCTCAGCTGACCCGGTAGGAGCAAATGTATGCCAAAAATGTACACAGAATGAGCTTTTCAGTGAATAGCAGCCAGGCACATTTTAGCTAGTTTTACTTGTAAGTGGGGTTGGAAACGCTTTTCAGGATCAGTACTGGGCTCAAAACATGCAGCCCTGAGGTCTCTCATGATAGCAGGTGGTTAAATAGAAATTCGCTGCTCAGCTGACCCGGCAGGAGCAAACGTATGCTAAAAATGTACTCAGAATGAGCTTTTCAGTGAAGAGAAGCCAGGCACATTTTAGCTAGTTTTACTTGTAAGTGGGGTTGGAAATGCTTTTCAGGCTCAGTACTGGGCTCAAAACATGCAGCCCTGAGGTCTCTCATGAAAGCAGATGGTTAAATAGAAATTCGCTGCTCAGCTGACCCGGTAGGAGCAAACGTATGCCAAAAATGTACACAGAATGAGCTTTTCAGTGAATAGCAGCCAGGCACATTTTAGCTAGTTTTACTTGAAAGTGGGGTTGGAAACGCTTTTCAGGATCAGTACTGGGCTCAAAACATGCAGCCCTGAGGTCTCTCATGATAGCAGGTGGTTAAATAGAAATTCGCTGCTCAGCTGACCCAGCAGGAGCAAACGTATGCTAAAAATGTACTCAGAATGAGCTTTTCAGTGAAGAGAAGCCAGGCACATTTTAGCTAGTTTTACTTGTAAGTGGGGTTGCTTTTCAGGCTCAGTACTGGGCTCAAAACATGCAGCCCTGAGGTCTCTCATGAAAGCAGGTGGTTAAATAGATATTCGCTGCTCAGCTGACCCGGCAGGAGCAAACGTATGCTAAAAATGTACTCAGAATGAGCTTTGCAGTGAAGAGAAGCCAGGCACATTTTAGCTAGTTTTACTTGTAAGTGGGGTTGGAAATGCTTTTTAGGCTCAGTACTGGGCTCAAAACATGCAGCCCTGAGGTCTCTCATGAAAGCAGGTGGTTAAATAGAAATTCGCTGCTCAGCTGACCCGGTAGGAGCAAACGTATGCCAAAAATGTACACGAATGAGCTTTTCAGTGAATAGCAGCCAGGCACATTTTAGCTAGTTTTACTTGTAAGTGGGGTTGGAAACGCTTTTCAGGATCAGTACTGGGCTCAAAACATGCAGCCCTGAGGTCTCTCGTGATAGCAGGTGGTTAAATAGAAATTTGCTGCTCAGCTGACCCGGCAGGAGCAAACGTATGCTAAAAATGTACTCAGAATGAGCTTTTCAGTGAATAGCAGCCAGGCACATTTTAGCTAGTTTTACTTGTAAGTGGGGTTGGAAACGCTTTTCAGGATCAGTACTGGGCTCAAAACATGCAGCCCTGAGGTCTCTCATGATAGCAGGTGGTTAAACAGAAATTCGCTGTTCAGCTGACCTGGCAGGAGCAAACGTATGCCAAAAATGTACTCAGAATGAGCTTTTCAGTGAAGAGAAGCCAGGCACATTTTAGCTAGTTTTACTTGTAAGTGGGGTTGGAAACGCTTTTCAGGATCAGTACTGGGCTCAAAACATGCAGCCCTGAGGTCTCTCATGATAGCAGGTGGTTAAATAGAAATTCGCTGCTCAGCTGACCCAGCAGAAGCAAACGTATGCTAAAAATGTACTCAGAATGAGCTTTTCAGTGAAGAGAAGCCAGGCACATTTTAGCTAGTTTTACTTGTAAATGGGGTTGCTTTTCAGGCTCAGTACTGGGCTCAAAACATGCAGCCCTGAGGTCTCTCATGAAAGCAGGTGGTTAAATAGATATTCGCTGCTCAGCTGACCCGGCAGGAGCAAACGTATGCTAAAAATGTACTCAGAATGAGCTTTGCAGTGAAGAGAAGCCAGGCACATTTTAGCTAGTTTTACTTGTAAGTGGGGTTGGAAATGCTTTTTAGGCTCAGTACTGGGCTCAAAACATGCAGCCCTGAGGTCTCTCATGAAAGCAGGTGGTTAAATAGAAATTCGCTGCTCAGCTGACCCGGTAGGAGCAAACGTATGCCAAAAATGTACACAGAATGAGCTTTTCAGTGAATAGCAGCCAGGCATATTTTAGCTAGTTTTACTTGTAAGTGGGGTTGGAAACGCTTTTCAGGATCAGTACTGGGCTCAAAACATGCAGCCCTGAGGTCTCTCGTGATAGCAGGTGGTTAAATAGAAATTTGCTGCTCAGCTGACCCGGCAGGAGCAAACGTATGCTAAAAATGTACTCAGAATGAGCTTTTCAGTGAATAGCAGCCAGGCACATTTTAGCTAGTTTTACTTGTAAGTGGGGTTGGAAACGCTTTTCAGGATCAGTACTGGGCTCAAAACATGCAGCCCTGAGGTCTCTCATGATAGCAGGTGGTTAAATAGAAATTCGCTGTTCAGCTGACCCGGTAGGAGCAAACGTATGCCAAAAATGTACCCAGAATGAGCTTTTCAGTGAATAGCAGCCAGGCACATTTTAGCTAGTTTTACTTGTAAGTGGGGTTTTAAACGCTTTTCAGGATCAGTACTGGGCTCAAAACATGCAGCCCTGAGGTCTCTCATGATAGCAGGTGGTTAAATAGAAATTCGCTGCTCAGCTGACCCGGCAGGAGCAAACGTATGCTAAAAATGTACTCAGAATGAGCTTTTCAGTGAAGAGAAGCCAGGCACATTTTAGCTAGTTTTACTTGTAAGTGGGGTTGGAAATGCTTTTCAGGCTCAGTACTGGGCTCAAAACATGCAGCCCTGAGGTCTCTCATGAAAGCAGGTGGTTAAATAGAAATTCGCTGCTCAGCTGACCCGGCAGGAGCAAACGTATGCTAAAAATTTACTCAGAATGAGCTTTTCAGTGAAGAGAAGCCAGGCACATTTTAGCTAGTTTTACTTGTTTGTGGGGTTGGAAATGCTTTTCAGGCTTAGTACTGGGCTCAAAACATGCAGCCCTGAGGTCTCTCATGAAAGCAGCTGGTTAAATAGAAATTCGCTGCTCAGCTGACCCGGTAGGAGCAAACGTATGCCAAAAATGTACACAGAATGAGCTTTTCAGTGAAGGGCAGCCAGGCACATTTTAGCTAGTTTTACTTGAAAGTGGGGTTGGAAATGCTTTTCAGGATCAGTACTGGGCTCAAAACATCCAGCCCTGAGGTCTCTCATGATAGCAGGTGGTTAAATAGAAATTCGCTGCTCAGCTGACCCGGCAGGAGCAAACGTATGCTAAAAATGTACTCAGAATGAGCTTTTCAGTGAAGAGAAGCCAGGCACATTTTAGCTAGTTTTACTTGTAAGTGGGTTTGGAAATGCTTTTCAGGCCTCGTACTGGGCTCAAAACATGCAGCCCTGAGGTCTCTCATGATAGCAGGTGGTTAAATAGAAATTCGCTGTTCAGCTGACCCGGTAGGAGCAAACGTATGCCAAAAATGTACACAGAATGAGCTTTTCAGTGAATAGCAGCCAGGCACATTTTAGCTAGTTTTACTTGTAAGTGGGGTTGGAAACGCTTTTCAGGATCAGTACTGGGCTCAAAACATGCAGCCCTGAGGTCTCTCATGATAGCAGGTGGTTAAATAGAAATTTGCTGTTCAGCTGACCCGGTAGGAGCAAACGTATGCCAAAAATGTACCCAGAATGAGCTTTTCAGTGAATAGCAGCCAGGCACATTTTAGCTAGTTTTACTTGTAAGTGGGGTTTTAAACGCTTTTCAGGATCAGTACTGGGCTCAAAACATGCAGCCCTGAGGTCTCTCATGATAGCAGGTGGTTAAATAGAAATTCGCTGCTCAGCTGACCCGGCAGGAGCAAACGTATGCTAAAAATGTACTCAGAATGAGCTTTTCAGTGAAGAGAAGCCAGGCACATTTTAGCTAGTTTTACTTGTAAGTGGGGTTGGAAATGCTTTTCAGGCTCAGTACTGGGCTCAAAACATGCAGCCCTGAGGTCTCTCATGAAAGCAGGTGGTTAAATAGAAATTCGCTGCTCAGCTGACCCGGCAGGAGCAAACGTATGCTAAAAATGTACTCAGAATGAGCTTTTCAGTGAAGAGAAGCCAGGCACATTTTAGCTAGTTTTACTTGTAAGTGGGGTTGGAAATGCTTTTCAGGCTTAGTACTGGGCTCAAAACATGCAGCCCTGAGGTCTCTCATGAAAGCAGCTGGTTAAATAGACATTCGCTGCTCAGCTGACCCGGTAGGAGCAAACGTATGCCAAAAAGGTACACAGAATGAGCTTTTCAGTGAAGGGCAGCCAGGCACATTTTAGCTAGTTTTACTTGAAAGTGGGGTTGGAAATGCTTTTCAGGATCAGTACTGGGCTCAAAACATGCAGCCCTGAGGTCTCTCATGATAGCAGGTGGTTAAATAGAAATTCGCTGCTCAGCTGACCCGGCAGGAGCAAACGTATGCTAAAAATGTACTCAGAATGAGCTTTTCAGTGAAGAGAAGCCAGGCACATTTTAGCTAGTTTTACTTGTAAGTGGGGTTGGAAATGCTTTTCAGGCCTCGTACTGGGCTCAAAACATGCAGCCCTGAGGTCTCTCATGATAGCAGGTGGTTAAATAGAAATTCGCTGCTCAGCTGACCCGGCAGGAGCAAACGTATGCTAAAAATGTACTCAGAATGAGCTTTTCAGTGAAGAGAAGCCAGGCACATTTTAGCTAGTTTTACTTGTAAGTGGGATTGGAAATGCTTTTCAGGCTCAGTACTGGGCTCAAATCATGCAGCCCTGAGGTCTCTCATGAAAGCAGGTGGTTAAATAGAAATTCGCTGCTCAGCTGACCCGGTAGGAGCAAACGTATGCCAAATATGTACACAGAAGGAGCTTTTCAGTGAATAGCAGCCAGGCACATTTTAGCTAGTTTTACTTGTAAGTGGGGTTGGAAACGCTTTTCAGGATCAGTACTCGGCTCAAAACATGCAGCCCTGAGGTCTCTCATGAAAGCAGGTGGTTAAATAGAAATTCGCTGCTCAGCTGACCCGGTAGGAGCAAACGTATGCCAAAAATGTACACAGAATGAGCTTTTCAGTGAATAGCAGCCAGGCACATTTTAGCTAGTTTTACTTGTAAGTGGGGTTGGAAACACTTTTCAGGATCAGTACTGGGCTCAAAACATGCAGCCCTGAGGTCTCTCATGATAGCAGGTGGTTAAATAGAAATTCGCTGCTCAGCTGACCCGGCAGGAACAAACGTATGCTAAAAATGTACTCAGAATGAGCTTTTCAGTGAATAGCAGCCAGGCACATTTTAGCTAGTTTTACTTGTAAGTGGGGTTGGAAACGCTTTTCAGTTTCAGTACTGGGCTCAAAACATGCAGCCCTGAGGTCTGTCATGATAGCAGGTGGTTAAATAGAAATTCGCTGCTCGGCTGGCCCGGTAGGAGCAAACGTATGCCAAAAATGTACACAGAATGAGCTTTTCAGTGAGTAGCAGCCAGGCACATTTTAGCTAGTTTTACTTGTAAGTGGGGTTGGAAACGCTTTTCAGGATCAGTACTGGGCTCAAAACATGCAGCCCTGAGGTCTCTCATGATAGCAGGTGGTTAAATAGAAATTCGCTGCTCAGCTGACCCGGCAGGAGCAAACGTATGCTAAAAATGTACTCAGAATGAGCTTTTCAGTGAAGAGAAGCCAGGCACATTTTAGCTAGTTTTACTTGTAAGTGGGGTTGGAAATGCTTTTCAGGCTCAGTACTGGGCTCAAAACATGCAGCCCTGAGGTCTCTTATGAAAGCAGGTGGTTAAATAGAAATTCGCTGCTCAGCTGACCCGGCAGGAGCAAACGTATGCTAAAAATTTACTCAGAATGAGCTTTTCAGTGAAGAGAAGCCAGGCACATTTTAGCTAGTTTTACTTGTAAGTGGGGTTGGAAATGCTTTTCAGGCTTAGTACTGGGCTCAAAACATGCAGCCCTGAGGTCTCTCATGAAAGCAGCTGGTTAAATAGACATTCGCTGCTCAGCTGACCCGGTAGGAGCAAACGTATGCCAAAAAGGTACACAGAATGAGCTTTTCAGTGAAGGGAAGCCAGGCACATTTTAGCTAGTTTTACTTGAAAGTGGGGTTGGAAATGCTTTTCAGGATCAGTACTGGGCTCAAAACATGCAGCCCTGAGGTCTCTCATGATAGCAGGTGGTTAAATAGAAATTCGCTGCTCAGCTGACCCGGCAGGAGCAAACGTATGCTAAAAATGTACTCAGAATGAGCTTTTCAGTGAAGAGAAGCCAGGCACATTTTAGCTAGTTTTACTTGTAAGTAGGGTTGGAAATGCTTTTCAGGCCTCGTACTGGGCTCAAAACATGCAGCCCTGAGGTCTCTCATGATAGCAGGTGGTTAAATAGAAATTCGCTGCTCAGCTGACCCGGCAGGAGCAAACGTATGCTAAAAATGTACTCAGAATGAGCTTTTCAGTGAAGAGAAGCCAGGCACATTTTAGCTAGTTTTACTTGTAAGTGGGATTGGAAATGCTTTTCAGGCTCAGTACTGGGCTCAAATCATGCAGCCCTGAGGTCTCTCATGAAAGCAGGTGGTTAAATAGAAATTCGCTGCTCAGCTGACCCGGTAGGAGCAAACGTATGCCAAATATGTACACAGAATGAGCTTTTCAGTGAATAGCAGCCAGGCACATTTTAGCTAGTTTTACTTGTAAGTGGGGTTGGAAACGCTTTTCAGGATCAGTACTCGGCTCAAAACATGCAGCCCTGAGGTCTCTCATGAAAGCAGGTGGTTAAATAGAAATTCGCTGCTCAGCTGACCCGGTAGGAGCAAACGTATGCCAAAAATGTACACAGAATGAGCTTTTCAGTGAATAGCAGCCAGGCACATTTTAGCTAGTTTTACTTGTAAGTGGGGTTGGAAACACTTTTCAGGATCAGTACTGGGCTCAAAACATGCAGCCCTGAGGTCTCTCATGATAGCAGGTGGTTAAATAGAAATTCGCTGCTCAGCTGACCCGGCAGGAACAAACGTATGCTAAAAATGTACTCAGAATGAGCTTTTCAGTGAATAGCAGCCAGGCACATTTTAGCTAGTTTTACTTGTAAGTGGGGTTGGAAACGCTTTTCAGTTTCAGTACTGGGCTCAAAACATGCAGCCCTGAGGTCTGTCATGATAGCAGGTGGTTAAATAGAAATTCGCTGCTCGGCTGGCCCGGTAGGAGCAAACGTATGCCAAAAATGTACACAGAATGAGCTTTTCAGTGAGTAGCAGCCAGGCACATTTTAGCTAGTTTTACTTGTAAGTGGGGTTGGAAACGCTTTTCAGGATCAGTACTGGGCTCAAAACATGCAGCCCTGAGGTCTCTCATGATAGCAGGTGGTTAAATAGAAATTCGCTGCTCAGCTGACCCGGCAGGAGCAAACGTATGCTAAAAATGACTCAGAATTAGCTTTTCAGTGAATAGAAGCAAGGCACATTTTAGCTAGTTTTACTTGTAAGTGGGGTTGGAAATGCTTTTCAGGCTCAGTACTGGGCTCAAAACATGCAGCCCTGAGGTCTCTCATGAAAGCAGGTGGTTAAATAGAAATTCGCTGCTCAGCTGACCCGGTAGGAGCAAACGTATGCCAAAAATTTACACTGTGAATAGCAGCCAGGCACATTTTAGCTAGTTTTACTTGTAAGTGGGGTTGGAAACGCTTTTCAGGATCAGTACTGGGCTCAAAACATGCAGCCCTGAGGTCTCTCATGATAGCAGGTGGGTAAATAGAAATTCGCTGCTCAGCTGACCCGGCAGGAGCAAACGTATGCTAAAAATGTACTCAGAATGAGCTTTTCAGTGAAGAGAAGCCAGGCACATTTTAGCTAGTTTTACTTGTAAGTGGGGTTGGAAATGCTTTTCAGGCTCAGTACTGGGCTCAAAACATGCAGCCCTGAGGTCTCTCATGAAAGCAGGTGGTTAAATAGAAATTCGCTGCTCAGCTGACCCGGTAGGAGCAAACGTATGCCAAAAATGTACACAGAATGAGCTTTTTAGTGAATAACAGCCAGGCACATTTTAGCTAGTTTTACTTGTAAGTGGGGTTGGAAACGCTTTTCAGGATCAGTACTGGGCTCAAAACATGCTGCCCTGAGGTCTCTCATGATAGCAGGTGGTTAAATAGAAATTCGCTGCTCATCTGACCCAGCAGGAGCAAACGTATGCTAAAAATGTACACAGAATGAGCTTTTCAGTGAAGAGAAGCCAGGCACATTTTAGCTAGTTTTACTTGTAAGTGGGGTTGCTTTTCAGGCTCAGTACTGGGCTCAAAACATGCAGCCCTGAGGTCTCTCATGAAAGCAGGTGGTTAAATAGAAATTCGCTGCTCAGCTGACCCGGCAGGAGCAAACGTATGCTAAAAATGTACTCAGAATGAGCTTTTCAGTGAATAGCAGCTAGGCACATTTTAGCTAGTTTTACTTGTAAGTGGGGTTGGAAACGCTTTTCAGGATCAGTACTGGGCTCAAAACATGCAGCCCTGAGGTCTCTAATGATAGCAGGTGGTTAAATAGAAATTCGCTGCTCAGCTGACCCGGCAGGAGCAAACATATGCTAAAAATGTACTCAGAATGAGCTTTTCAGTGAAGAGAAGCCAGGCACATTTTAGCTAGTTTTACTTGTAAGTGGGGTTAAAAATGCTTTTCAGGCTCAGTACTGGGCTCAAAACATGCAGCCCTGAGGTCTCTCATGAAAGCAGGTGGTTAAATAGAAATTCGCTGCTCAGCTGACCCGGTAGGAGCAAACGTATGCCAAAAATGTACACAGAATGAGCTTTTCAGTGAAGAGAAGCCAGGCACATTTTAGCTAGTTTTACTTGTAAGTGGGGTTGGAAATGCTTTTCAGGCTCAGTACTGGGCTCAAAACATGCAGCCCTGAGGTCTCTCATGATAGCAGGTGGTTAAATAGAAATTCGCTGCTCAGCTGACCCGGTAGGAGCAAACGTATGCCAAAAATGTACACAGAATGAGCTTTTCAGTGAATAGCAGCCAGGCACATTTTAGCTAGTTTTACTTGTAAGTGGGGTTGGAAATGCTTTTCAGGCTCAGTACTGGGCTCAAAACATGCAGCCCTGAGGTCTCTCATGATAGCAGGTGGTTAAATAGAAATTCGCTGCTCAGCTGACCCGGCAGGAGCAAAGGTATGCTAAAAATGTACTCAGAATGAGCTTTTCAGTGAAGAGAAGCCAGGCACATTTTAGCTAGTTTTACTTGTAAGTGGGGTTGGAAATGCTTTTCAGGCTCAGTACTGGGCTCAAAACATGCAGCCCTGAGGTCTCTCATGAAAGCAGGTGGTTAAATAGAAATTCGCTGCTCAGCTGACCCAGTAGGAGCAAACGTTTGCCAAAAATGTACACAGAATGAGCTTTTCAGTGAATAGCAGCCAGGCACATTTTAGCTAGTTTTACTTGTAAGTGCGGTTGGAAACGCGCTTCAGGATCAGTACTGGGCTCAAAACATGCAGCCCTGAGGTCTCTCATGATAGCAGGTGGTTAAATAGAAATTCGCTGCTCAGCTGACCCGGAAGGAGCAAACATATGCTAAAAATGTACTCAGAATGAGCTTTTCAGTGAAGAGAAGCCAGGCACATTTTAGCTAGTTTTACTTGTAAGTGGGGTTTGAAATGCTTTTCAGGCTCAGTACTGGGCTCAAAACATGCAGCCCTGAGGTCTCTCATGAAAGCAGGTGGTTAAATAGAAATTCGCTGCTCAGCTGACCCAGTAGGAGCAAACGTATGCCAAAAATGTACACGGAATGAGCTTTTCAGTGAATAGCAGCCAGGCACATTTTAGCTAGTTTTACTTGTAAGTGGGGTTGGAAATGCTTTTCAGGCTCAGTACTGGGCTCAAAACTTGCAGCCCTGAGGTCTCTCATGAAAGCAGGTGGATAAATAGAAATTCACTGCTCAGCTGACCCGGCAGGAGCAAACTTATGCTAAAAATGTACTCAGAATGAGCTTTTCAGTGAAGAGAAGCCAGGCACATTTTAGCTAGTTTTACTTGTAAGTGGGGTTGGAAACGCTTTTCAGGATCAGTACTGGGCTCAAAACATGCAGCCCTGAGGTCTCTCATGATAGCAGGTGGTTAAATAGAAATTCACTGCTCAGCTGACCCGGCAGGAGCAAACGTATGCTAAAAATGTACTCAGAATGAGCTTTTCAGTGAAGAGAAGCCAGGCACATTTTAGCTAGTTTTACTTGTAAGTGGGGTTGGAAATGCTTTTCAGGCTCAGTACTGGGCTCAAAACATGCAGCCCTGAGGTCTCTCATGATAGCAGGTGGTTAAATAGAAATTAGCTGCTCAGCTGACCCGGCAGGAGCAAACGTATGCTAAAAATGTACTCAGAATGAGCTTTTCAGTGAAGAGAAGCCAGGCCCATTTTAGCTAGTTTTACTTGTAAGTGGGGTTGGAAATGCTTTTCAGGCTCAGTACTGGGCTCAAAACTTGCAGCCCTGAGGTCTCTCATGAAAGCAGGTGGATAAATAGAAATTCGCTGCTCAGCTGACCCGGTAGGAGCAAACGTATGCCAAAAATGTACACAGAATGAGCTTTTCAGTGAACAGCAGCCAGGCACATTTTAGCTAGTTTTACTTGTAAGTGGGGTTGGAAACGCTTTTCAGGATCAGTACTGGGCTCAAAACATGCAGCCCTGAGGTCTCTCATGATAGCAGGTGGTTAAATAGAAATTCGCTGCTCAGCTGACCCGGCAGGAGCAAACATATGCTAAAAATGTACTCAGAATGAGCTTTTCAGTGAAGAGAAGCCAGGCACATTTTAGCTAGTTTTACTTGTAAGTGGGGTTAAAAATGCTTTTCAGGCTCAGTACTGGGCTCAAAACATGCAGCCCTGAGGTCTCTCATGAAAGCAGGTGGTTAAATAGAAATTCGCTGCTCAGCTGACCCGGTAGGAGCAAACGTATGCCAAAAATGTACACAGAATGAGCTTTTCAGTGAAGAGAAGCCAGGCACATTTTAGCTAGTTTTACTTGTAAGTGGGGTTGGAAATGCTTTTCAGGCTCAGTACTGGGCTCAAAACATGCAGCCCTGAGGTCTCTCATGATAGCAGGTGGTTAAATAGAAATTCGCTGCTCAGCTGACCCGGTAGGAGCAAACGTATGCCAAAAATGTACACAGAATGAGCTTTTCAGTGAATAGCAGCCAGGCACATTTTAGCTAGTTTTACTTGTAAGTGGGGTTGGAAATGCTTTTCAGGCTCAGTACTGGGCTCAAAACATGCAGCCCTGAGGTCTCTCATGATAGCAGGTGGTTAAATAGAAATTCGCTGCTCAGCTGACCCGGCAGGAGCAAACGTATGCTAAAAATGTACTCAGAATGAGCTTTTCAGTGAAGAGAAGCCAGGCACATTTTAGCTAGTTTTACTTGTAAGTGCGGTTGGAAACGCGCTTCAGGATCAGTACTGGGCTCAAAACATGCAGCCCTGAGGTCTCTCATGAAAGCAGGTGGTTAAATAGAAATTCGCTGCTCAGCTGACCCAGTAGGAGCAAACGTATGCTAAAAATGTACTCAGAATGAGCTTTTCAGTGAAGAGAAGCCAGGCACATTTTAGCTAGTTTTACTTGTAAGTGGGGTTTGAAATGCTTTTCAGGCTCAGTACTGGGCTCAAAACATGCAGCCCTGAGGTCTCTCATGAAAGCAGGTGCTTAAATAGAAATTCGCTGCTCAGCTGACCCAGTAGGAGCAAACGTATGCCAAAAATGTACACGGAATGAGCTTTTCAGTGAATAGCAGCCAGGCACATTTTAGCTAGTTTTACTTGTAAGTGGGGTTGGAAATGCTTTTCAGGCTCAGTACTGGGCTCAAAACTTGCAGCCCTGAGGTCTCTCATGAAAGCAGGTGGATAAATAGAAATTCACTGCTCAGCTGACCCGGCAGGAGCAAACTTATGCTAAAAATGTACTCAGAATGAGCTTTTCAGTGAAGAGAAGCCAGGCACATTTTAGCTAGTTTTACTTGTAAGTGGGGTTGGAAACGCTTTTCAGGATCAGTACTGGGCTCAAAACATGCAGCCCTGAGGTCTCTCATGATAGCAGGTGGTTAAATAGAAATTCACTGCTCAGCTGACCCGGCAGGAGCAAACGTATGCTAAAAATGTACTCAGAATGAGCTTTTCAGTGAAGAGAAGCCAGGCACATTTTAGCTAGTTTTACTTGTAAGTGGGGTTGGAAATGCTTTTCAGGCTCAGTACTGGGCTCAAAACATGCAGCCCTGAGGTCTCTCATGATAGCAGGTGGTTAAATAGAAATTAGCTGCTCAGCTGACCCGGCAGGAGCAAACGTATGCTAAAAATGTACTCAGAATGAGCTTTTCAGTGAAGAGAAGCCAGGCCCATTTTAGCTAGTTTTACTTGTAAGTGGGGTTGGAAATGCTTTTCAGGCTCAGTACTGGGCTCAAAACTTGCAGCCCTGAGGTCTCTCATGAAAGCAGGTGGATAAATAGAAATTCGCTGCTCAGCTGACCCGGTAGGAGCAAACGTATGCCAAAAATGTACACAGAATGAGCTTTTCAGTGAACAGCAGCCAGGCACATTTTAGCTAGTTTTACTTGTAAGTGGGGTTGGAAACGCTTTTCAGGATCAGTACTGGGCTCAAAACATGCAGCCCTGAGGTCTCTCATGATAGCAGGTGGTTAAATAGAAATTCGCTGCTCAGCTGACCCGGCAGGAGCAAACATATGCTAAAAATGTACTCAGAATGAGCTTTTCAGTGAAGAGAAGCCAGGCACATTTTAGCTAGTTTTACTTGTAAGTGGGGTTGGAAATGCTTTTCAGGCTCAGTACTGGGCTCAAAACATGCAGCCCTGAGGTCTCTCATGAAAGCAGGTGGTTAAATAGAAATTCGCTGCTCAGCTGACCCGGTAGGAGCAAACGTATGCCAAAAATGTACACAGAATGAGCTTTTCAGTGAATAGCAGCCAGGCACATTTTAGCTAGTTTTACTTGTAAGTGGGGTGGGAAACGCTTTTCAGGATCAGTACTGGGCTCAAAACATGCAGCCCTGAGGTCTCTCATGATAGCAGGTGGTTAAATAGAAATTCGCTGCTCAGCTGACCCGGCAGGAGCAAACGTATGCTAAAAATGTACTCAGAATGAGCTTTTCAGTGAAGAGAAGCCAGGCACATTTTAGCTAGTTTTACTCGTAAGTGGGGTTGGAAATGCTTTTCAGGCTCAGTACTGGGCTCAAAACATGCAGCCCTGAGGTCTCTCATGATAGCAGGTGGTTAAATAGAAATTCGCGGCTCAGCTGACCCGGCAGGAGCAAACATATGCTAAAAATGTACTCAGAATGAGCTTTTCAGTGAATAGCAGCCAGGCACATTTTAGCTAGTTTTATTGTAAGTGGGGTTGGAAACGCTTTTCAGGATCAGTACTGGGCTCAAAACATGCAGCCCTGAGGTCTCTCATGATAGCAGGTGGTTAAATAGAAATTCGCTGCTCAGCTGACCCGGCAGGAGCAAACGTATGCTAAAAATGTACTCAGAATAAGCTTTTCAGTGAATAGAAGCGAGGCACATTTTAGCTAGTTTTACTTGTAAGTGGGGTTGGAAATGCTTTTCAGGCTCAGTACTGGGCTCAAAACATGCAGCCCTGAGGTCTCTCATGAAAGCAGGTGGTTAAATAGAAATTCGCTGCTCAGCTGACCCGGTAGGAGCAAACGTATGCCAAAAATTTACACAGTGAATAGCAGCCAGGCACATTTTAGCTAGTTTTACTTGTAAGTGGGGTTGGAAACGCTTTTCAGGATCAGTACTGGGCTCAAAACATGCAGCCCTGAGGTCTCTCATGATAGCAGGTGGTTAAATAGAAATTCGCTGCTCAGCTGACCCGGCAGGAGCAAACGTATGCTAAAAATGTACTCAGAATGAGCTTTTCAGTGAAGAGAAGCCAGTCACATTTTAGCTAGTTTTACTTGTAAGTGGGGTTGGAAATGCTTTTCAGGCTCAGTACTGGGCTCAAAACATGCAGCCCTGTGGTCTCTCATGATAGCAGGTGGTTAAATAGAAATTCGCGGCTCAGCTGACCCGGCAGGAGCAAACGTATGCTAAAAATGTACTCAGAATGAGCTTTTCAGTGAATAGCAGCCAGGCACATTTTAGCTAGTTTTATTGTAAGTGGGGTTGGAAACGCTTTTCAGGATCAGTACTGGGCTCAAAACATGCAGCCCTGAGGTCTCTCTTGAAAGCAGGTGGTTAAATAGAAATTCGCTGCTCAGCTGACCCGGTAGGAGCAAACGTATGCCAAAAATGTACACAGAATTAGCTTTTCAGTGTTTAGCAGCCAGGCACATTTTAGCTAGTTTTACTTGTAAGTGGGGTTGGAAACGCTTTTCAGGATCAGTACTGGGCTCAAAACATGCAGCCCTGAGGTCTCTCATGAAAGCAGGTGGTTAAATAGAAATTCGCTGCTCAGCTGACCCGGTAGGAGCAAACGTATGCCAAAAATTTACACAGTGAATAGCAGCCAGGCACATTTTAGCTAGTTTTACTTGTAAGTGGGGTTGGAAACGCTTTTCAGGATCAGTACTGGGCTCAAAACATGCAGCCCTGAGGTATCTCATGATAGCAGGTGGGTAAATAGAAATTCGCTGCTCAGCTGACCCGGCAGGAGCAAACGTATGCTAAAAATGTACTCAGAATGAGCTTTTCAGTGAAGAGAAGCCAGGCACATTTTAGCTAGTTTTACTTGTAAGTGGGGTTGGAAATGCTTTTCAGGCTCAGTACTGGGCTCAAAACATGCAGCCCTGAGGTCTCTCATGAAAGCAGGTGGTTAAATAGAAATTTGCTGCTCAGCTGACCCGGTAGGAGCAAACGTATGCCAAAAATGTACACAGAATGAGCTTTTTAGTGAATAACAGCCAGGCACATTTTAGCTAGTTTTACTTGTAAGTGGGGTTGGAAACGCTTTTCAGGATCAGTACTGGGCTCAAAACATGCAGCCCTGAGGTCTCTCATGAAAGCAGGTGGTTAAATAGAAATTCGCTGCTCAGCTGACCCGGTAGGAGCAAACGTATGCCAGAAATGTACTCAGAATGAGCTTTTCAGTGAAGAGAAGCCAGGCACATTTTAGCTAGTTTTACTTGTAAGTGGGGTTGCTTTTCAGGCTCAGTACTGGGCTCAAAACATGCAGCCCTGAGGTCTCTCATGAAAGCAGGTGGTTAAATAGAAATTCGCTGCTCAGCTGACCCGGCAGGAGCAAACGTATGCTAAAAATGTACTCAGAATGAGCTTTTCAGTGAATAGCAGCCAGGCACATTTTAGCTAGTTTTACTTGTAAGTGGGGTTGGAAACGCTTTTCAGGATAAGTACTGGGCTCAAAACATGCAGCCCTGAGGTCTCTAATGATAGCAGGTGGTTAAATAGAAATTCGCTGCTCAGCTGACCCGGCAGGAGCAAACATATGCTAAAAATGTACTCAGAATGAGCTTTTCAGTGAAGAGAAGCCAGGCACATTTTAGCTAGTTTTACTTGTAAGTGGGGTTGAAAATGCTTTTCAGGCTCAGTACTGGGCTCAAAACATGCAGCCCTGAGGTCTCTCATGAAAGCAGGTGGTTAAATAGAAATTCGCTGCTCAGCTGACCCGGTAGGAGCAAACGTATGCCAAAAATGTACACAGAATGAGCTTTTCAGTGAAGAGAAGCCAGGCACATTTTAGCTAGTTTTACTTGTAAGTGGGGTTGGAAATGCTTTTCAGGCTCAGTACTGGGCTCAAAACATGCAGCCCTGAGGTCTCTCATGATAGCAGGTGGTTAAATAGAAATTCGCTGCTCAGCTGACCCGGTAGGAGCAAACGTATGCCAAAAATGTACACAGAATGAGCTTTTCAGTGAATAGCAGCCAGGCACATTTTAGCTAGTTTTACTTGTAAGTGGGGTTGGAAATGCTTTTCAGGCTCAGTACTGGGCTCAAAACATGCAGCCCTGAGGTCTCTCGTGATAGCAGGTGGTTAAATAGAAATTTGCGGCTCAGATGACCCGGCAGGAGCAAACGTATGCTAAAAATGTACTCAGAATGAACTTTTCAGTGAATAGCAGCCAGGCACATTTTAGCTAGTTTTACTTGTAAGTGGGGTTGGAAACGCTTTTCAGGATCAGTACTGGGCTCAAAACATGCAGCCCTGAGGTCTCTCATGATAGCAGGTGGTTAAATAGAAATTCGATGCTCAGCTGACCCGGTAGGAGCAAGCGCATGCCAAAAATGTCCACAGTGAATAGCAGCCAGGCACATTTTAGCTAGTTTTACTTGTAAGTGGGGTTGGAAACGCTTTTCAGGATCAGTACTGGGCTCAAAACATGCAGCCCTGAGGTCTCTCATGATAGCAGGTGGTTAAATAGAAATTCGCTGCTCAGCTGACCCGGCAGGAGCAAACATATGCTAAAAATGTACTCAGAATGAGCTTTTCAGTGAAGAGAAGCCAGGCACATTTTAGCTAGTTTTACTTGTAAGTGGGGTTGGAAATGCTTTTCAGGCTCAGTACTGGGCTCAAAACATGCAGCCCTGACTTCTCTCATGAAAGCAGGTGGTTAAATAGAAATTCGCTGCTCAGCTGACCTGGTAGGAGCAAACGTATGCCAAAAATGTACACGGAATGAGCTTTTCAGTGAATAGCAGCCAGGCACATTTTAGCTAGTTTTACTTGTAAGTGGGGTTGGAAACGCTTTTCAGGATCAGTACTGGGCTCAAAACATGCAGCCCTGAGGTCTCTCATGATAGCAGGTGGTTAAATAGAAATTCGCTGCTCAGCTGACCCGGCAGGAGAAAACGTATGCTAAAAATGTACTCAGAATGAGCTTTTCAGTGAAGAGAAGCCAGGCACATTTTAGCTAGTTTTACTTGTAAGTGGGGTTGGAAATGCTTTTCAGGCTCAGTACTGGGCTCAAAACATGCAGCCCTGAGGTCTCTCATGATAGCAGGTGGTTAAATAGAAATTCGCGGCTCAGCTGACCCGGCAGGAGCAAACATATGCTAAAAATGTACTCAGAATGAGCTTTTCAGTGAATAGCAGCCAGGCACATTTTAGCTAGTTTTATTGTAAGTGGGGTTGGAAACGCTTTTCAGGATCAGTACTGGGCTCAAAACATGCAGCCCTGAGGTCTCTCATGATAGCAGGTGGTTAAATAGAAATTCGCTGCTCAGCTGACCCGGCAGGAGCAAACGTATGCTAAAAATATACTCAGAATAAGCTTTTCAGTGAATAGAAGCGAGGCACATTTTAGCTAGTTTTACTTGTAAGTGGGGTTGGAAATGCTTTTCAGGCTCAGTACTGGGCTCAAAACATGCAGCCCTGAGGTCTCTCATGAAAGCAGGTGGTTAAATAGAAATTCGCTGCTCAGCTGACCCGGTAGGAGCAAACGTATGCCAAAAATTTACACAGTGAATAGCAGCCAGGCACATTTTAGCTAGTTTTACTTGTAAGTGGGGTTGGAAACGCTTTTCAGGATCAGTACTGGGCTCAAAACATGCAGCCCTGAGGTCTCTCATGATAGCAGGTGGTTAAATAGAAATTCGCTGCTCAGCTGACCCGGCAGGAGCAAACGTATGCTAAAAATGTACTCAGAATGAGCTTTTCAGTGAAGAGAAGCCAGGCACATTTTAGCTAGTTTTACTTGTAAGTGGGGTTGGAAATGCTTTTCAGGCTCAGTACTGGGCTCAAAACATGCAGCCCTGTGGTCTCTCATGATAGCAGGTGGTTAAATAGAAATTCGCGGCTCAGCTGACCCGGCAGGAGCAAACGTATGCTAAAAATGTACTCAGAATGAGCTTTTCAGTGAATAGCAGCCAGGCACATTTTAGCTAGTTTTATTGTAAGTGGGGTTGGAAACGCTTTTCAGGATCAGTACTGGGCTCAAAACATGCAGCCCTGAGGTCTCTCTTGAAAGCAGGTGGTTAAATAGAAATTCGCTGCTCAGCTGACCCGGTAGGAGCAAACGTATGCCAAAAATGTACACAGAATTAGCTTTTCAGTGTTTAGCAGCCAGGCACATTTTAGCTAGTTTTACTTGTAAGTGGGGTTGGAAACGCTTTTCAGGATCAGTACTGGGCTCAAAACATGCAGCCCTGAGGTCTCTCATGAAAGCAGGTGGTTAAATAGAAATTCGCTGCTCAGCTGACCCGGTAGGAGCAAACGTATGCCAAAAATTTACACAGTGAATAGCAGCCAGGCACATTTTAGCTAGTTTTACTTGTAAGTGGGGTTGGAAACGCTTTTTAGGATCAGTACTGGGCTCAAAACATGCAGCCCTGAGGTATCTCATGATAGCAGGTGGGTAAATAGAAATTCGCTGCTCAGCTGACCCGGCAGGAGCAAACGTATGCTAAAAATGTACTCAGAATGAGCTTTTCAGTGAAGAGAAGCCAGGCACATTTTAGCTAGTTTTACTTGTAAGTGGGGTTGGAAATGCTTTTCAGGCTCAGTACTGGGCTCAAAACATGCAGCCCTGAGGTCTCTCATGAAAGCAGGTGGTTAAATAGAAATTTGCTGCTCAGCTGACCCGGTAGGAGCAAACGTATGCCAAAAATGTACACAGAATGAGCTTTTTAGTGAATAACAGCCAGGCACATTTTAGCTAGTTTTACTTGTAAGTGGGGTTGGAAACGCTTTTCAGGATCAGTACTGGGCTCAAAACATGCAGCCCTGAGGTCTCTCATGAAAGCAGGTGGTTAAATAGAAATTCGCTGCTCAGCTGACCCAGTAGGAGCAAACGTATGCCAGAAATGTACTCAGAATGAGCTTTTCAGTGAAGAGAAGCCAGGCACATTTTAGCTAGTTTTACTTGTAAGTGGGGTTGCTTTTCAGGCTCAGTACTGGGCTCAAAACATGCAGCCCTGAGGTCTCTCATGAAAGCAGGTGGTTAAATAGAAATTCGCTGCTCAGCTGACCCGGCAGGAGCAAACGTATGCTAAAAATGTACTCAGAATGAGCTTTTCAGTGAATAGCAGCCAGGCACATTTTAGCTAGTTTTACTTGTAAGTGGGGTTGGAAACGCTTTTCAGGATAAGTACTGGGCTCAAAACATGCAGCCCTGAGGTCTCTAATGATAGCAGGTGGTTAAATAGAAATTCGCTGCTCAGCTGACCCGGCAGGAGCAAACATATGCTAAAAATGTACTCAGAATGAGCTTTTCAGTGAAGAGAAGCCAGGCACATTTTAGCTAGTTTTACTTGTAAGTGGGGTTGAAAATGCTTTTCAGGCTCAGTACTGGGCTCAAAACATGCAGCCCTGAGGTCTCTCATGAAAGCAGGTGGTTAAATAGAAATTCGCTGCTCAGCTGACCCGGTAGGAGCAAACGTATGCCAAAAATGTACACAGAATGAGCTTTTCAGTGAAGAGAAGCCAGGCACATTTTAGCTAGTTTTACTTGTAAGTGGGGTTGGAAATGCTTTTCAGGCTCAGTACTGGGCTCAAAACATGCAGCCCTGAGGTCTCTCATGATAGCAGGTGGTTAAATAGAAATTCGCTGCTCAGCTGACCCGGTAGGAGCAAACGTATGCTAAAAATGTACTCAGAATGAGCTTTTCAGTGAAGAGAAGCCAGGCACATTTTAGCTAGTTTTACTTGTAAGTGGGGTTGCTTTTCAGGGTCAGTACTGGGCTCAAAACATGCAGCCCTGAGGTATCTCATGATAGCAGGTGGGTAAATAGAAATTTGCTGCTCAGCTGACCCGGCAGGAGCAAACGTATGCTAAAAATGTACTCAGAATGAGCTTTTCAGTGAAGAGAAGCCAGGCACATTTTAGCTAGTTTTACTTGTAAGTGGGGTTGGAAATGCTTTTCAGGCTCAGTACTGGGCTCAAAACATGCAGCCCTGAGGTCTCTCATGAAAGCAGGTGGTTAAATAGAAATTTGCTGCTCAGCTGACCCGGTAGGAGCAAACGTATGCCAAAAATGTACACAGAATGAGCTTTTTAGTGAATAACAGCCAGGCACATTTTAGCTAGTTTTACTTGTAAGTGGGGTTGGAAACGCTTTTCAGGATCAGTACTGGGCTCAAAACATGCAGCCCTGAGGTCTCTCATGAAAGCAGGTGGTTAAATAGAAATTCGCTGCTCAGCTGACCCAGTAGGAGCAAACGTATGCCAGAAATGTACTCAGAATGAGCTTTTCAGTGAAGAGAAGCCAGGCACATTTTAGCTAGTTTTACTTGTAAGTGGGGTTGCTTTTCAGGCTCAGTACTGGGCTCAAAACATGCAGCCCTGAGGTCTCTCATGAAAGCAGGTGGTTAAATAGAAATTCGCTGCTCAGCTGACCCGGCAGGAGCAAACGTATGCTAAAAATGTACTCAGAATGAGCTTTTCAGTGAATAGCAGCCAGGCACATTTTAGCTAGTTTTACTTGTAAGTGGGGTTGGAAACGCTTTTCAGGATAAGTACTGGGCTCAAAACATGCAGCCCTGAGGTCTCTAATGATAGCAGGTGGTTAAATAGAAATTCGCTGCTCAGCTGACCCGGCAGGAGCAAACATATGCTAAAAATGTACTCAGAATGAGCTTTTCAGTGAAGAGAAGCCAGGCACATTTTAGCTAGTTTTACTTGTAAGTGGGGTTGAAAATGCTTTTCAGGCTCAGTACTGGGCTCAAAACATGCAGCCCTGAGGTCTCTCATGAAAGCAGGTGGTTAAATAGAAATTCGCTGCTCAGCTGACCCGGTAGGAGCAAACGTATGCCAAAAATGTACACAGAATGAGCTTTTCAGTGAAGAGAAGCCAGGCACATTTTAGCTAGTTTTACTTGTAAGTGGGGTTGGAAATGCTTTTCAGGCTCAGTACTGGGCTCAAAACATGCAGCCCTGAGGTCTCTCATGATAGCAGGTGGTTAAATAGAAATTCGCTGCTCAGCTGACCCGGTAGGAGCAAACGTATGCCAAAAATGTACACAGAATGAGCTTTTCAGTGAATAGCAGCCAGGCACATTTTAGCTAGTTTTACTTGTAAGTGGGGTTGGAAATGCTTTTCAGGCTCAGTACTGGGCTCAAAACATGCAGCCCTGAGGTCTCTCGTGATAGCAGGTGGTTAAATAGAAATTTGCGGCTCAGATGACCCGGCAGGAGCAAACGTATGCTAAAAATGTACTCAGAATGAACTTTTCAGTGAATAGCAGCCAGGCACATTTTAGCTAGTTTTACTTGTAAGTGGGGTTGGAAACGCTTTTCAGGATCAGTACTGGGCTCAAAACATGCAGCCCTGAGGTCTCTCATGATAGCAGGTGGTTAAATAGAAATTCGATGCTCAGCTGACCCGGTAGGAGCAAGCGCATGCCAAAAATGTCCACAGTGAATAGCAGCCAGGCACATTTTAGCTAGTTTTACTTGTAAGTGGGGTTGGAAACGCTTTTCAGGATCAGTACTGGGCTCAAAACATGCAGCCCTGAGGTCTCTCATGATAGCAGGTGGGTAAATAGAAATTCGCTGCTCAGCTGACCCGGCAGGAGCAAACATATGCTAAAAATGTACTCAGAATGAGCTTTTCAGTGAAGAGAAGCCAGGCACATTTTAGCTAGTTTTACTTGTAAGTGGGGTTGGAAATGCTTTTCAGGCTCAGTACTGGGCTCAAAACATGCAGCCCTGAGGTCTCTCATGAAAGCTGGTGGTTAAATAGAAATTCGCTGCTCAGCTGACCCGGTAGGAGCAAACGTATGCCATAAATGTACACAGAATGAGCTTTTTAGTGAATAGCAGCCAGGCACATTTTAGTTAGTTTTACTTGTAAGTGGGGTTGGAAACGCTTTTCAGGATCAGTACTGGGCTCAAAACATGCAGCCCTGAGGTCTCTCATGATAGCAGGTGGTTAAATAGAAATTCGCTGCTCAGCTGACCCGGTAGGAGTAAACGTATGCTAAAAATGTACTCAGAATGAGCATTTCAGTGAAGAGAAGCCAGGCACATTTTAGCTAGTTTTACTTGTAAGTGGGGTTGCTTTTCAGGCTCAGTACTGGGCTCAAAACATGCAGCCCTGAGGTCTCTCATGAAAGCAGGTGGTTAAATAGAAATTCGCTGCTCAGCTGACCCGGCAGGAGCAAACGTATGCTAAAAATGTACTCAGAATGAGCTTTTCAGTGAAGAGAAGCCAGGCACATTTTAACTAGTTTTACTTGTAAGTGGGGTTGGAAACGCTTTTCAGGATCAGTACTGGGCTCAAAACATGCAGCCCTGAGGTCTCTCATGATAGCAGGTGGTTAAATAGAAATTCGCTGCTCAGATGACCCGGCAGGAGCAAACGTATGCTAAAAATGTACTCAGAATGAGCTTTTCAGTGAATAGCAGCCAGGCACATTTTAGCTAGTTTTACTTGTAAGTGGGGTTGGAAACGCTTTTCAGGATCAGTACTGGGCTCAAAACGTGCAGCCCTGAGGTCTCTCATGATAGCAGGTGGTTAAATAGAAATTCGCTGCTCAGCTGACCCGGCAGGAGCAAACGTATGCCAAAAATGTACTCAGAATGAGCTTTTCAGTGAAGAGAAGCCAGGCACATTTTAGCTAGTTTTACTTGTAAGTGGGGTTGGAAACGCTTTTCAGGCTCAGTACTGGGCTCAAAACATGCAGCCCTAAGGTCTCTCATGAAAGCAGGTGGTTAAATAGAAATTCGCTGCTCAGCTGACCCGGTAGGAGCAAACGTATGCCAAAAATGTACACAGAATGAGCTTTTCAGTGAATAGCAGCCAGGCACATTTTAGCTAGTTTTACTTGTAAGTGGGGTTGGAAACGCTTTTAAGGATCAGCACTGGGCTCAAAACATGCAGCCCTGAGGTCTCTCATGATAGCAGGTGGTTAAATAGAAATTCGCTGCTCAGCGGACCCGGCAGGAGCAAACGTATGCTAAAAAAATGTACTCAGAATGAGCTTTTCAGTGAAGAGAAGCCAGGCACATTTTAGCTAGGTTTACTTGTAAGTGGGGTTGGAAATGCTTTTCAGGCTCAGTACTGGGCTCAAAACATGCAGCCCTGAGGTCTCTCATGAAAGCAGGTGGTTAAATAGAAATTCGCTGCTCAGCTGACCCGGCAGGAGCAAACGTATGCTAAAAATGTACTCAGAATAAGCTTTTCAGTGAATAGAAGCGAGGCACATTTTAGCTAGTTTTACTTGTAAGTGGGGTTGGAAATGCTTTTCAGGCTCAGTACTGGGCTCAAAACATGCAGCCCTGAGGTCTCTCATGAAAGCAGGTGGTTAAATAGAAATTCGCTGCTCAGCTGACCCGGTAGGAGCAAACGTATGCCAAAAATTTACACAGTGAATAGCAGCCAGGCACATTTTAGCTAGTTTTACTTGTAAGTGGGGTTGGAAACGCTTTTCAGGATCAGTACTGGGCTCAAAACATGCAGCCCTGAGGTCTCTCATGATAGCAGGTGGTTAAATAGAAATTCGCTGCTCAGCTGACCCGGCAGGAGCAAACGTATGCTAAAAATGTACTCAGAATGAGCTTTTCAGTGAAGAGAAGCCAGGCACATTTTAGCTAGTTTTACTTGTAAGTGGGGTTGGAAATGCTTTTCAGGCTCAGTACTGGGCTCAAAACATGCAGCTCTGTGGTCTCTCATGATAGCAGGTGGTTAAATAGAAATTCGCGGCTCAGCTGACCCGGCAGGAGCAAACGTATGCTAAAAATGTACTCAGAATGAGCTTTTCAGTGAATAGCAGCCAGGCACATTTTAGCTAGTTTTATTGTAAGTGGGGTTGGAAACGCTTTTCAGGATCAGTACTGGGCTCAAAACATGCACCCCTGAGGTCTCTCTTGAAAGCAGGTGGTTAAATAGAAATTCGCTGCTCAGCTGACCCGGTAGGAGCAAACGTATGCCAAAAATGTACACAGAATTAGCTTTTCAGTGAATAGCAGCCAGGCACATTTTAGCTAGTTTTACTTGTAAGTGGGGTTGGAAACGCTTTTCAGGATCAGTACTGGGCTCAAAACATGCAGCCTTGAGGTCTCTCATGATAGCAGGTGGTTAAATAGAAATTCGCTGCTCAGCTGACCCGGCAGGAGCAAACGTATGCTAAAAATGTACTCAGAATAAGCTTTTCAGTGAATAGAAGCGAGGCACATTTTAGCTAGTTTTACTTGTAAGTGGGGTTGGAAATGCTTTTCAGGCTCAGTACTGGGCTCAAAACATGCAGCCCTGAGGTCTCTCATGAAAGCAGGTGGTTAAATAGAAATTTGCTGCTCAGCTGACCCGGTAGGAGCAATCGTATGCCAAAAATGTACACAGAATTAGCTTTTCAGTGAATAGCAGCCAGGCACATTTTAGCTAGTTTTACTTGTAAGTGGGGTTGGAAACGCTTTTCAGGATCAGTACTGGGCTCAAAACATGCAGCCCTGAGGTCTCTCATGAAAGCAGGTGGTTAAATAGAAATTCGCTGCTCAGCTGACCCGGTAGGAGCAAACGTATGCCAAAAATGTACACAGTGAATAGCAACCAGGCACATTTTAGCTAGTTTTACTTGTAAGTGGGGTTGGAAACGCTTTTCAGGATCAGTACTGGGCTCAAAACATGCAGCCCTGAGGTCTCTCATGATAGCAGGTGGGTAAATAGAAATTCGCTGCTCAGCTGACCCGGCAGGAGCAAACGTATGCTAAAAATGTACTCAGAATGAGCTTTTCAGTGAAGAGAAGCCAGGCACATTTTAGCTAGTTTTACTTGTAAGTGGGGTTGGAAATGCTTTTCAGGCTCAGTACTGGGCTCAAAACATGCAGCCCTGAGGTCTCTCATGAAAGCAGGTGGTTAAATAGAAATTTGCTGCTCAGCTGACCCGGTAGGAGCAATCGTATGCCAAAAATGTACACAGAATTAGCTTTTCAGTGAATAGCAGCCAGGCACATTTTAGCTAGTTTTACTTGTAAGTGGGGTTGGAAACGCTTTTCAGGATCAGTACTGGGCTCAAAACATGCAGCCCTGAGGTCTCTCATGATAGCAGGTGGTTAAATAGAAATTCGCTGCTCAGCTGACCCGGCAGGAGCAAACGTATGCTAAAAATGTACTCAGAATAAGCTTTTCAGTGAATAGAAGCGAGGCACATTTTAGCTAGTTTTACTTGTAAGTGGGGTTGGAAATGCTTTTCAGGCTCAGTACTGGGCTCAAAACATGCAGCCCTGAGGTCTCTCATGAAAGCAGGTGGTTAAATAGAAATTCGCTGCTCAGCTGACCCGGTAGGAGCAAACGTATGCCAAAAATGTACACAGTGAATAGCAACCAGGCACATTTTAGCTAGTTTTACTTGTAAGTGGGGTTGGAAACGCTTTTCAGGATCAGTACTGGGCTCAAAACATGCAGCCCTGAGGTCTCTCATGATAGCAGGTGGGTAAATAGAAATTCGCTGCTCAGCTGACCCGGCAGGAGCAAACGTATGCTAAAAATGTACTCAGAATGAGCTTTTCAGTGAAGAGAAGCCAGGCACATTTTAGCTAGTTTTACTTGTAAGTGGGGTTGGAAATGCTTTTCAGGCTCAGTACTGGGCTCAAAACATGCAGCCCTGAGGTCTCTCATGAAAGCAGGTGGTTAAATAGAAATTTGCTGCTCAGCTGACCCGGTAGGAGCAATCGTATGCCAAAAATGTACACAGAATGAGCTTTTTAGTGAATAACAGCCAGGCACATTTTAGCTAGTTTTACTTGTAAGTGGGGTTGGAAACGCTTTTCAGGATCAGTACTGGGCTCAAAACATGCAGCCCTGAGGTCTCTCATGATAGCAGGTGGTTAAATAGAAATTTGTGGCTCAGCTGACCCGGTAGGAGCAAACGTATGCCAAAAATGTACACAGAATGAGCTTTTCAGTGAATAGCAGCCAGGCACATTTTAGCTAGTTTTACTTGTAAGTGGGGTTGGAAACGCTTTTAAGGATCAGCACTGGGCTCAAAACATGCAGCCCTGAGGTCTCTCATGATAGCAGGTGGTTAAATAGAAATTCACTGCTCAGCGGACCCGGCAGGAGCAAACGTATGCTAAAAAAATGTACTCAGAATGAGCTTTTCAGTGAAGAGAAGCCAGGCACATTTTAGCTAGGTTTACTTGTAAGTGGGGTTGGAAATGCTTTTCAGGCTCAGTACTGGGCTCAAAACATGCAGCCCTGAGGTCTCTCATGAAAGCAGGTGGTTAAATAGAAATTCGCTGCTCAGCTGACCCGGCAGGAGCAAACGTATGCTAAAAATGTACTCAGAATAAGCTTTTCAGTGAATAGAAGCGAGGCACATTTTAGCTAGTTTTACTTGTAAGTGGGGTTGGAAATGCTTTTCAGGCTCAGTACTGGGCTCAAAACATGCAGCCCTGAGGTCTCTCATGAAAGCAGGTGGTTAAATAGAAATTCGCTGCTCAGCTGACCCGGTAGGAGCAAACGTATGCCAAAAATTTACACAGTGAATAGCAGCCAGGCACATTTTAGCTAGTTTTACTTGTAAGTGGGGTTGGAAACGCTTTTCAGGATCAGTACTGGGCTCAAAACATGCAGCCCTGAGGTCTCTCATGATAGCAGGTGGTTAAATAGAAATTCGCTGCTCAGCTGACCCGGCAGGAGCAAACGTATGCTAAAAATGTACTCAGAATGAGCTTTTCAGTGAAGAGAAGCCAGGCACATTTTAGCTAGTTTTACTTGTAAGTGGGGTTGGAAATGCTTTTCAGGCTCAGTACTGGGCTCAAAACATGCAGCTCTGTGGTCTCTCATGATAGCAGGTGGTTAAATAGAAATTCGCGGCTCAGCTGACCCGGCAGGAGCAAACGTATGCTAAAAATGTACTCAGAATGAGCTTTTCAGTGAATAGCAGCCAGGCACATTTTAGCTAGTTTTATTGTAAGTGGGGTTGGAAACGCTTTTCAGGATCAGTACTGGGCTCAAAACATGCACCCCTGAGGTCTCTCTTGAAAGCAGGTGGTTAAATAGAAATTCGCTGCTCAGCTGACCCGGTAGGAGCAAACGTATGCCAAAAATGTACACAGAATTAGCTTTTCAGTGAATAGCAGCCAGGCACATTTTAGCTAGTTTTACTTGTAAGTGGGGTTGGAAACGCTTTTCAGGATCAGTACTGGGCTCAAAACATGCAGCCCTGAGGTCTCTCATGATAGCAGGTGGTTAAATAGAAATTCGCTGCTCAGCTGACCCGGCAGGAGCAAACGTATGCTAAAAATGTACTCAGAATAAGCTTTTCAGTGAATAGAAGCGAGGCACATTTTAGCTAGTTTTACTTGTAAGTGGGGTTGGAAATGCTTTTCAGGCTCAGTACTGGGCTCAAAACATGCAGCCCTGAGGTCTCTCATGAAAGCAGGTGGTTAAATAGAAATTCGCTGCTCAGCTGACCCGGTAGGAGCAAACGTATGCCAAAAATGTACACAGTGAATAGCAACCAGGCACATTTTAGCTAGTTTTACTTGTAAGTGGGGTTGGAAACGCTTTTCAGGATCAGTACTGGGCTCAAAACATGCAGCCCTGAGGTCTCTCATGATAGCAGGTGGGTAAATAGAAATTCGCTGCTCAGCTGACCCGGCAGGAGCAAACGTATGCTAAAAATGTACTCAGAATGAGCTTTTCAGTGAAGAGAAGCCAGGCACATTTTAGCTAGTTTTACTTGTAAGTGGGGTTGGAAATGCTTTTCAGGCTCAGTACTGGGCTCAAAACATGCAGCCCTGAGGTCTCTCATGAAAGCAGGTGGTTAAATAGAAATTTGCTGCTCAGCTGACCCGGTAGGAGCAATCGTATGCCAAAAATGTACACAGAATGAGCTTTTTAGTGAATAACAGCCAGGCACATTTTAGCTAGTTTTACTTGTAAGTGGGGTTGGAAACGCTTTTCAGGATCAGTACTGGGCTCAAAACATGCAGCCCTGAGGTCTCTCATGAAAGCAGGTGGTTAAATAGAAATTCGCTGCTCAGCTGACCCGGTAGGAGCAAACGTATGCCAAAAATGTACTCAGAATGAGCTTTTCAGTGAAGAGAAGCCAGGCACATTTTAGCTAGTTTTACTTGTAAGTGGGGTTGCTTTTCAGGCTCAGTACTGGGCTCAAAACATGCAGCCCTGAGGTCTCTCATGAAAGCAGGTGGTTAAATAGAAATTCGCTGCTCAGCTGACCCGGCAGGAGCAAACGTATGCTAAAAATGTACTCAGAATGAGCTTTTCAGTGAATAGCAGCCAGGCACATTTTAGCTAGTTTTACTTGTAAGTGGGGTTGGAAACGCTTTTCAGGATAAGTACTGGGCTCAAAACATGCAGCCCTGAGGTCTCTAATGATAGCAGGTGGTTAAATAGAAATTCGCTGCTCAGCTGACCCGGCAGGAGCAAACATATGCTAAAAATGTACTCAGAATGAGCTTTTCAGTGAAGAGAAGCCAGGCACATTTTAGCTAGTTTTACTTGTAAGTGGGGTTGAAAATGCTTTTCAGGCTCAGTACTGGGCTCAAAACATGCAGCCCTGAGGTCTCTCATGAAAGCAGGTGGTTAAATAGAAATTCGCTGCTCAGCTGACCCGGTAGGAGCAAACGTATGCCAAAAATGTACACAGAATGAGCTTTTCAGTGAATAGCAGCCAGGCACATTTTAGCTAGTTTTACTTGTAAGTGGGGTTGGAAATGCTTTTCAGGCTCAGTACTGGGCTCAAAACATGCAGCCCTGAGGTCTCTCGTGATAGCAGGTGGTTAAATAGAAATTTGCGGCTCAGATGACCCGGCAGGAGCAAACGTATGCTAAAAATGTACTCAGAATGAGCTTTTCAGTGAATAGCAGCCAGGCACATTTTAGCTAGTTTTACTTGTAAGTGGGGTTGGAAACGCTTTTCAGGATCAGTACTGGGCTCAAAACATGCAGCCCTGAGGTCTCTCATGATAGCAGGTGGTTAAATAGAAATTCGCTGCTCAGCTGACCCGGCAGGCGCAAACGTATGCCAAAAATGTACACAGAATGAGCTTTTCAGTGAATAGCAGCCAGGCACATTTTAGCTAGTTTTAATTGTAAGTGGGGTTGGAAATGCTTTTCAGGCTCAGTACTGGGCTCAAAACATGCAGCCCTGAGGTCTCTCATGAAAGCAGGTGGTTAAATAGAAGTTCGCTGCTCAGCTGACCCGGTAGGAGCAAACGTATGCCAAAAATGTACACAGAAGGAGATTTTCAGTGAATAGCAGCCAGGCACATTTTAGCTAGTTTTACTTGTAAGTGGGGTTGGAAACGCTTTTCAGGATCAGTACTGGGCTCAAAACATGCAGCCCTGAGGTCTCTCATGATAGCAGGTGGTTAAATAGAAATTCGCTGCTCAGCCGGCCCGGTAGGAGCAAACGTATGCCAAAAATGTACACAGAATGAGCTTTTCAGTGAATAGCAGCCAGGCACATTTTAGCTAGTTTTACTTGTAAGTGGGGTTGGAAACGCTTTTCAGGATCAGTACTGGGCTCAAAACATGCAGCCCTGAGGTCTCTCATGATAGCAGGTAGTTAAATAGAAATTCGCTGCTCAGCTGATCCGGCAGGAGCAAACGTATGCTAAAAATGTACTCAGAATAAGCTTTTCAGTGAAGAGAAGCCAGGCACATTTTAGCTAGTTTTACTTGTAAGTGGGGTTGGAAATGCTTTTCAGGCTCAGTACTGGGCTCAAAACATGCAGCCCTGAGGTCTCTCATGATAGCAGGTGGGTAAATAGAAATTCGCTGCTCAGCTGACCCGGCAGGAGCAAACGTATGCTAAAAATGTACTCAGAATGAGCTTTTCAGTGAAGAGAAGCCAGGCACATTTTAGCTAGTTTTACTTGTAAGTGGGGTTGGAAATGCTTTTCAGGCTCAGTACTGGGCTCAAAACATGCAGCCCTGAGGTCTCTCATGAAAGCAGGTGGTTAAATAGAAATTTGCTGCTCAGCTGACCCGGTAGGAGCAATCGTATGCCAAAAATGTACACAGAATGAGCTTTTTAGTGAATAACAGCCAGGCACATTTTAGCTAGTTTTACTTGTAAGTGGGGTTGGAAACGCTTTTCAGGATCAGTACTGGGCTCAAAACATGCAGCCCTGAGGTCTCTCATGAAAGCAGGTGGTTAAATAGAAATTCGCTGCTCAGCTGACCCGGTAGGAGCAAACGTATGCCAAAAATGTACTCAGAATGAGCTTTTCAGTGAAGAGAAGCCAGGCACATTTTAGCTAGTTTTACTTGTAAGTGGGGTTGCTTTTCAGGCTCAGTACTGGGCTCAAAACATGCAGCCCTGAGGTCTCTCATGAAAGCAGGTGGTTAAATAGAAATTCGCTGCTCAGCTGACCCGGCAGGAGCAAACGTATGCTAAAAATGTACTCAGAATGAGCTTTTCAGTGAATAGCAGCCAGGCACATTTTAGCTAGTTTTACTTGTAAGTGGGGTTGGAAACGCTTTTCAGGATAAGTACTGGGCTCAAAACATGCAGCCCTGAGGTCTCTAATGATAGCAGGTGGTTAAATAGAAATTCGCTGCTCAGCTGACCTGGCAGGAGCAAACATATGCTAAAAATGTACTCAGAATGAGCTTTTCAGTGAAGAGAAGCCAGGCACATTTTAGCTAGTTTTACTTGTAAGTGGGGTTGAAAATGCTTTTCAGGCTCAGTACTGGGCTCAAAACATGCAGCCCTGAGGTCTCTCATGAAAGCAGGTGGTTAAATAGAAATTCGCTGCTCAGCTGACCCGGTAGGAGCAAACGTATGCCAAAAATGTACACAGAATGAGCTTTTCAGTGAATAGCAGCCAGGCACATTTTAGCTAGTTTTACTTGTAAGTGGGGTTGGAAATGCTTTTCAGGCTCAGTACTGGGCTCAAAACATGCAGCCCTGAGGTCTCTCGTGATAGCAGGTGGTTAAATAGAAATTTGCGGCTCAGATGACCCGGCAGGAGCAAACGTATGCTAAAAATGTACTCAGAATGAGCTTTTCAGTGAATAGCAGCCAGGCACATTTTAGCTAGTTTTACTTGTAAGTGGGGTTGGAAACGCTTTTCAGGATCAGTACTGGGCTCAAAACATGCAGCCCTGAGGTCTCTCATGATAGCAGGTGGTTAAATAGAAATTCGCTGCTCAGCTGACCCGGCAGGAGCAAACGTATGCCAAAAATGTACACAGAATGAGCTTTTCAGTGAATAGCAGCCAGGCACATTTTAGCTAGTTTTAATTGTAAGTGGGGTTGGAAATGCTTTTCAGGCTCAGTACTGGGCTCAAAACATGCAGCCCTGAGGTCTCTCATGAAAGCAGGTGGTTAAATAGAAATTCGCTGCTCAGCTGACCCGGTAGGAGCAAACGTATGCCAAAAATGTACACAGAAGGAGCTTTTCAGTGAATAGCAGCCAGGCACATTTTAGCTAGTTTTACTTGTAAGTGGGGTTGGAAACGCTTTTCAGGATCAGTACTGGGCTCAAAACATGCAGCCCTGAGGTCTCTCATGATAGCAGGTGGTTAAATAGAAATTCGCTGCTCAGCCGGCCCGGTAGGAGCAAACGTATGCCAAAAATGTACACAGAATGAGCTTTTCAGTGAATAGCAGCCAGGCACATTTTAGCTAGTTTTACTTGTAAGTGGGGTTGGAAACGCTTTTCAGGATCAGTACTGGGCTCAAAACATGCAGCCCTGAGGTCTCTCATGATAGCAGGTAGTTAAATAGAAATTCGCTGCTCAGCTGATCCGGCAGGAGCAAACGTATGCTAAAAATGTACTCAGAATAAGCTTTTCAGTGAAGAGAAGCCAGGCACATTTTAGCTAGTTTTACTTGTAAGTGGGGTTGGAAATGCTTTTCAGGCTCAGTACTGGGCTCAAAACATGCAGCCCTGAGGTCTCTCATGAAAGCAGGTGGTTAAATAGAAATTCGATGCTCAGCTGACCCGGTAGGAGCAAGCGCATGCCAAAAATGTCCACAGTGAATAGCAGCCAGGCACATTTTAGATAGTTTTACTTGTAAGTGGGGTTGGAAACGCTTTTCAGGATCAGTACTGGGCTCAAAACATGCATCCCTGAGGTCTCTCATGATAGCAGGTGGGTAAATAGAAATTCGCTGCTCAGCTGACCCGGCAGGAGCAAACGTATGCTAAAAATGTACTCAGAATGAGCTTTTCAGTGAAGAGAAGCCAGGCACATTTTAGCTAGTTTTACTTGTAAGTGGGGTTGGAAATGCTTTTCAGGCTCAGTACTGGGCTCAAAACATGCAGGCCTGAGGTCTCTCATGAAAGCTGGTGGTTAAATAGAAATTCGCTGCTCAGCTGACCCGGTAGGAGCAAATGTATGCCAAAAATGTACACAGAATGAGCTTTTTAGTGAATAGCAGCCAGGCACATTTTAGTTAATTTTACTTGTAAGTGGGGTTGGAAACGCTTTTCAGGATCAGTACTGGGCTCAAAACATGCAGCCCTGAGGTCTCTCATGATAGCAGGTGGTTAAATAGAAATTCGCTGCTCAGCTGACCCAGCAGGAGCAAACGTATGCTAAAAATGTACTCAGAATGAGCTTTTCAGTGAAGAGAAGCCAGGCACATTTTAGCTAGTTTTACTTGTAAGTGGGGTTGCTTTTCAGGCTCAGTACTGGGCTCAAAACATGCAGCCCTGAGGTCTCTCATGAAAGCAGGTGGTTAAATAGAAATTCGCTGCTCAGCTGACCCGGCAGGAGCAAACGTATGCTAAAAATGTACTCAGAATGAGCTTTTCAGTGAAGAGAAGCCAGGCACATTTTAACTAGTTTTACTTGTAAGTGGGGTTGGAAATGCTTTTTAGGCTCAGTACTGGGCTCAAAACATGCAGCCCTGAGGTCTCTCATGAAAGCAGGTGGTTAAATAGAAATTCGCTGCTCAGCTGACCCGGTAGGAGTAAACGTATGACAAAAATGTACACAGAATGAGCTTTTCAGTGAATAGCAGCCAGGCACATTTTAGCTAGTTTTACTTGTAAGTGGGGTTGGAAACGCTTTTCAGGATCAGTACTGGGCTCAAAACATGCAGCCCTGAGGTCTCTCATGATAGCAGATGGTTAAATAGAAATTCGCTGCTCAGCTGACCCGGCAGGAGCAAACATATGCTAAAAATGTACTCAGAATGAGCTTTTCAGTGAAGAGAAGCCAGGCACATTTTAGGTAGTTTTACTTGTAAGTGGGGTTGGAAATGCTTTTCAGGCTCAGTACTGGGCTCAAAACATGCAGCCCTGAGGTCTCTCATGAAAGCAGGTGGTTAAATAGAAATTCGCTGCTCAGCTGACCCGGCAGGAGCAAACGTATGCTAAAAATGTACTCAGAATGAGCTTTTCAGTGAATAGCAGCCAGGCACATTTTAGCTAGGTTTACTTGTAAGTGGGGTTGGAAACGCTTTTCAGGCTCAGTACTGGGCTCAAAACATGCAGCCCTGAGGTCTCTCATGATAGCAGGTGGTTAAATAGAAATTTGCTGCTCAGCTGACCCGGTAGGAGCAAACGTATGCCAAAAATGTACACAGAATGAGCTTTTCAGTGAATAGCAGCCAGGCACATTTTAGCTAGTTTTACTTGTAAGTGGGGTTGGAAACGCTTTTCAGGATCAGTACTGGGCTCAAAACATGCAGCCCTGAGGTCTCGCATGATAGCAGATGGTTAAATAGAAATTCGCTGCTCAGCTGACCCGGCAGGAGCAAACATATGCTAAAAATGTACTCAGAATGAGCTTTTCAGTGAAGAGAAGCCAGGCACATTTTAGCTAGTTTTACTTGTAAGTGGGGTTGGAAATGCTTTTCAGGCTCAGTACTGGGCTCAAAACATGCAGCCCTGAGGTCTCTCATGAAAGCAGGTGGTTAAATAGAAATTCGCTGCTCAGCTGACCCGGCAGGAGCAAACGTATGCCAAAAATGTACTCAGAAGGAGCTTTTCAGTGAAGAGAAGCCAGGCACATTTTAGCTAGTTTTACTTGTAAGTGGGGTTGGAAATGCTTTTCAGGCTCAGTACTGGGCTCAAAACATGCAGCCCTGAGGTCTCTCATGATAGCAGGTGGTTAAATAGAAATTCGCTACTCAGCTGGCCCGGTAGGAGCAAACGTATGCCAAAAATGTACACAGAATGAGCTTTTCAGTGAATAGCAGCCAGGCACATTTTAGCTAGTTTTACTTGTAAGTGGGGTTGGAAACGCTTTTCAGGATCAGTACTGGGCTCAAAACATGCAGCCCTGAGGTCTCTCATGATAGCAGGAAGTTAAATAGAAATTCGCTGCTCAGCTGACCCGGCAGGAGCAAACGTATGCTAAAAATGTACTCAGAATAAGCTTTTCAGTGAAGAGAAGCCAGGCACATTTTAGCTAGTTTTACTTGTAAGTGGGGTTGGAAATGCTTTTCAGGCTCAGTACTGGGCTCAAAACATGCAGCCCTGAGGTCTCATGAAAGCAGGTGGTCAAATAGAAATTCGATGCTCAGCTGACCCGGTAGGAGCAAACGTATGCCAAAAATGTCCACAGTGAATAGCAGCCAGGCACATTTTAGCTAGTTTTACTTGTACGTGGGGTTGGAAACGCTTTTCAGGATCAGTACTGGGCTCAAAACATGCAGCCCTGAGGTCTCTCATGATAGCAGGTGGGTAAATAGAAATTCGCTGCTCAGCTGACCCGGCAGGAGCAAACATATGCTAAAAATGTACTCAGAATGAGCTTTTCAGTGAAGAGAAGCCAGGCACATTTTAGCTAGTTTTACTTGTAAGTGGGGTTGGAAATGCTTTTCAGGCTCAGTACTGGGCTCAAAACATGCAGCCCTGAGGTCTCTCATGAAAGCTGGTGGTTAAATAGAAATTCGCTGCTCAGCTGACCCGGTAGGAGCAAACGTATGCTAAAAATGTACTCAGAATGAGCTTTTCAGTGAAGAGAAGCCAGGCACATTTTAGCTAGTTTTACTTGTAAGTGGGGTTGGAAATGCTTTTCAGGCTCAGTACTGGGCTCAAAACATGCAGCCCTGAGGTCTCTCATGATAGCAGGTGGTTAAATAGAAATTTGTGGCTCAGCTGACCCGGCAGGAGCAAACGTATGCTAAAAATGTACTCAGAATGAGCTTTTCAGTGAATAGCACCCAGGCACATTTTAGCTAGTTTTACATGTAAGTGGGGTTGGAAACGCATTTCAGGATCAGTACTGGGCTCAAAACGTGCAGCCCTGAGGTCTCTCATGATAGCAGGTGGTTAAATAGAAATTCGCTGCTCAGCTGACCCGGCAGGAGCAAACGTATGCCAAAAATGTACTCAGAATGAGGTTTTCAGTGAAGAGAAGCCAGGCACATTTTAGCTAGTTTTACTTGTAAGTGGGGTTGGAAACGCTTTTCAGGCTCAGTACTGGGCTCAAAACATGCAGCCCTGAGGTCTCTCATGAAAGCAGGTGCTTAAATAGAAATTCGCTGCTCATCTGATCCGGTAGGGGCAAACGTATGCCAAAAATGTACACAGAATGAGCTTTTCAGTGAATAGCAGCCAGGCACATTTTCGCTAATTTTACTTGTAAGTGGGGTTGGAAACGCTTTTCAGGATCAGTACTGGGCTCAAAACATGCAGCCCTGAGGTCTCTCATGATAGCAGGTGGTTAAATAGAAATTTGCTGCTCAGCTGACCCGGCAGGAGCAAACGTATGCTAAAAATGAACTCAGAATGATCTTTTCAGTGAAGAGAAGCCAGGCACATTTTAGCTAGTTTTACTTGTAAGTGGGGTTGGAAATGCTTTTCAGGCTCAGTACTGGGCTCAAAACATGCAGCCCTGATGTCTCTCATGAAAGCAGGTGGTTAAATAGAAATTCGCTGCTCAGCTGACCCGGTAGGAGCAAACGTATGCCAAAAATGTACACAGAATGAGCTTTTTAGTGAATAGCAGCCAGGCACATTTTAGCTAGTTTTACTTGTAAGTGGGGTTCAAAACGCTTTTCAGGATCAGTACTGGGCTCAAAACATGCAGCCCTGAGGTCTCTCATGATAGCAGGTGGTTACATTGAAATTCGCTGCTCAGCTGACCCGGCAGGAGCTAACGTATGCTAAAAATGTACTCAGAATGAGCTTTTCAGTGAAGAGAAGCCAGGCACATTTTAGCTAGTTTTACTTGTAAGTGGGGTTGGAAATGCTTTTCAGGCTCAGTACTGGGCTCAAAACATGCAGCCCTGAGGTCTCTCATGAAAGCAGGTGGTTAAATAGAAATTCGCTGCTCAGCTGACCCGGTAGGAGCAAACGTATGCCAAAAATGTACACAGAATGAGCTTTTCAGTGAATAGCAGCCAGGCACATTTTAGCTAGTTTTACTTGTAAGTCGGGTTGGAAACGCTTTTAAGGATCAGTACTGGGCTCAAAACATGCAGCCCTGAGGTCTCTCATGATAGCAGGTGGTTAAATAGAAATTCGCTGCTCAGCGGACCCGGCAGGAGCAAACGTATGCTAAAAATGTACTCAGAATGAGCTTTCCAGTGAAGAGAAGCCAGGCACATTTTAGCTAGTTTTACTTGTAAGTGGGGTTGGAAATGCTTTTCGGGCTCAGTACTGGGCTCAAAACATGCAGCCCTGAGGTCTCTCAGGAAAGCAGGTGGTTAAATAGAAATTCGCTGCGCAGCTGACCCGGTAGGAGCAAATGTATGCTAAAAATGTACTCAGAATGAGCTTTTCAGTGAAGAGAAGCCAGGCACATTTTAGCTAGTTTTACTTGTAAGTGGGGTTGGAAATGCTTTTCAGGCTCAGTACTGGGCTCAAAACATGCAGCCCTGAGGTCTCTCATGAAAGCAGGTGGTTAAATAGAAATTCGCTGCTCAGCTGACCCGGTAGGAGCAAACGTATGCCAAAAATGTACACAGTGAATAGCAGCCAGGCACATTTTAGCTAGTTTTACTTGTAAGTGGGGTTGGAAACGCTTTTCAGGATCAGTACTGGGCTCAAAACATGCTGCCCTGAGGTCTCTCATGATAGCAGGTGGGTAAATAGAAATTCGCTGCTCAGCTGACCCGGCAGGAGCAAACGTATGCTAAATATGTACTCAGAATGAGCTTTTCAGTGAAGAGAAGCCAGGCACATTTTAGCTAGTTTTACTTGTAAGTGGGGTTGGAAATGCTTTTCAGGCTCAGTACTGGGCTCAAAACATGCAGCCCTGAGGTCTCTCATGAAAGCAGGTGGTTAAATAGAAATTCGCTGCTCAGCTGACCCGGTAGGAGCAAACGTATGCCAAAAATGTACACAGAATGAGCTTTTTAGTGAATAACAGCAAGGCACATTTTAGCTAGTTTTACTTGTAAGTGGGGTTGGAAACGCTTTTCAGGATCAGTACTGGGCTCAAAACATGCAGCCCTGAGGTCTCTCATGATAGCAGGTGGTTAAATAGAAATTCGCTGCTCAGCTGACCCAGCAGGAGCAAACGTATGCTAAAAATGTACTCAGAATGAGCTTTTCAGTGAAGAGAAGCCAGGCACATTTTAGCTAGTTTTACTTGTAATTGGGGTTGCTTTTCAGGCTCAGTACTGGGCTCAAAACATGCAGCCCTGAGGTCTCTCATGAAAGCAGGTGGTTAAATAGAAATTCGCTGCTCAGCTGACCCGGCAGGAGCAAACGTATGCTAAAAATGTACTCAGAATGAGCTTTTCAGTGAAGAGAAGCCAGGCACATTTTAGCTAGTTTTACTTGTAAGTGGGGTTGGAAATGCTTTTCAGGCTCAGTACTGGGCTCAAAACATGCAGCCCTGAGGTCTCTCACGAAAGCAGGTGGTTAAATAGAAATTCGCTGCTCAGCTGACCCGGTAGGAGCAAACGTATGCCAAAAATTTACACAGAATGAGCTTTTCAGTGAATAGCAGCCAGGCACATTTTAGCTAGTTTTACTTGTAAGTGGGGTTGGAAATGCTTTTCAGGCTCAGTACTGGGCTCAAAACATGCAGCCCTGAGGTCTCTCATGAAAGCAGGTGGTTAAATAGAAATTCGCTGCTCAGCTGACCCGGTAGGAGCAAACGTATGCCAAAAATGTACACAGAATGAGCTTTTCAGTGAATAGCAGCCAGGCACATTTTAGCTAGTTTTACTTGTAAGTGGGGTTGGAAATGCGTTTTAGGATCAGTACTGGGCTCAAAACATGCAGCCCTGAGGTCTCTCATGATAGCAGGTGGTTAAATAGAAATTCGCTGCTCAGCTGACCCGGCAGGAGCAAACGTATGCTAAAAATGTACTCAAAATAAGCTTTTCAGTGAATAGAAGCCAGGCACATTTTAGCTAGTTTTACTTGTAAGTGGGGTTGGAAATGCTTTTCAGGCTCAGTACTGGGCTCAAAACATGCAGCCCTGAGGTCTCTCATGAAAGCAGGTGGTTAAATAGAAATTCGCTGCTCAGCTGACCCGGTAGGAGCAAACGTATGCCAAAAATGTACACAGAATGAGCTTTTCAGTGAATAGCAGCTAGGCACATTTTAGCTAGTTTTACTTGTAAGTCGGGTTGGAAACGCTTTTAAGGATCAGTACTGGGCTCAAAACATGCAGCCCTGAGGTCTCTCATGATAGCAGGTGGTTAAATTGAAATTCGCTGCTCAGCGGACCCGGCAGGAGCAAACGTATGCTAAAAATGTACTCAGAATGAGCTTTCCAGTGAAGAGAAGCCAGGCACATTTTAGCTAGTTTTACTTGTAAGTGGGGTTGGAAATGCTTTTCAGGCTCAGTACTGGGCTCAAAACATGCAGCCCTGAGGTCTCTCAGGAAAGCAGGTGGTTAAATAGAAATTCGCTGCGCAGCTGACCCGGTAGGAGCAAATGTATGCTAAAAATGTACTCAGAATGAGCTTTTCAGTGAAGAGAAGCCAGGCACATTTTAGCTAGTTTTACTTGTAAGTGGGGTTGGAAATGCTTTTCAGGCTCAGTACTGGGCTCAAAACATGCAGCCCTGAGGTCTCTCATGAAAGCAGGTGGTTAAATAGAAATTCGCTGCTCAGCTGACCCGGTAGGAGCAAACGTATGCCAAAAATTTACACAGTGAATAGCAGCCAGGCACATTTTAGCTAGTTTTACTTGTAAGTGGGGTTGGAAACGCTTTTCAGGATCAGTACTGGGCTCAAAACATGCTGCCCTGAGGTCTCTCATGATAGCAGGTGGGTAAATAGAAATTCGCTGCTCAGCTGACCCGGCAGGAGCAAACGTATGCTAAATATGTACTCAGAATGAGCTTTTCAGTGAAGAGAAGCCAGGCACATTTTAGCTAGTTTTACTTGTAAGTGGGGTTGGAAATGCTTTTCAGGCTCAGTACTGGGCTCAAAACATGCAGCCCTGAGGTCTCTCTTGAAAGCAGGTGGTTAAATAGAAATTCGCTGCTCAGCTGACCCGGTAGGAGCAAACGTATGCCAAAAATGTACACAGAATGAGCTTTTTAGTGAATAACAGCAAGGCACATTTTAGCTAGTTTTACTTGTAAGTGGGGTTGGAAACGCTTTTCAGGATCAGTACTGGGCTCAAAACATGCAGCCCTGAGGTCTCTCATGATAGCAGGTGGTTAAATAGAAATTCGCTGCTCAGCTGACCCAGCAGGAGCAAACGTATGCTAAAAATGTACTCAGAATGAGCTTTTCAGTGAAGAGAAGCCAGGCACATTTTAGCTAGTTTTACTTGTAATTGGGGTTGCTTTTCAGGCTCAGTACTGGGCTCAAAACATGCAGCCCTGAGGTCTCTCATGAAAGCAGGTGGTTAAATAGAAATTCGCTGCTCAGCTGACCCGGCAGGAGCAAACGTATGCTAAAAATGTACTCAGAATGAGCTTTTCAGTGAAGAGAAGCCAGGCACATTTTAGCTAGTTTTACTTGTAAGTGGGGTTGGAAATGCTTTTCAGGCTCAGTACTGGGCTCAAAACATGCAGCCCTGAGGTCTCTCACGAAAGCAGGTGGTTAAATAGAAATTCGCTGCTCAGCTGACCCGGTAGGAGCAAACGTATGCCAAAAATTTACACAGAATGAGCTTTTCAGTGAATAGCAGCCAGGCACATTTTAGCTAGTTTTACTTGTAAGTGGGGTTGGAAATGCTTTTCAGGCTCAGTACTGGGCTCAAAACATGCAGCCCTGAGGTCTCTCATGAAAGCAGGTGGTTAAATAGAAATTCGCTGCTCAGCTGACCCGGTAGGAGCAAACGTATGCCAAAAATGTACACAGAATGAGCTTTTCAGTGAATAGCAGCCAGGCACATTTTAGCTAGTTTTACTTGTAAGTGGGGTTGGAAATGCGTTTTAGGATCAGTACTGGGCTCAAAACATGCAGCCCTGAGGTCTCTCATGATAGCAGGTGGTTAAATAGAAATTCGCTGCTCAGCTGACCCGGCAGGAGCAAACGTATGCTAAAAATGTACTCAAAATAAGCTTTTCAGTGAATAGAAGCCAGGCACATTTTAGCTAGTTTTACTTGTAAGTGGGGTTGGAAATGCTTTTCAGGCTCAGTACTGGGCTCAAAACATGCAGCCCTGAGGTCTCTCATGAAAGCAGGTGGTTAAATAGAAATTCGCTGCTCAGCTGACCCGGTAGGAGCAAACGTATGCCAAAAATGTACACAGAATGAGCTTTTCAGTGAATAGCAGCTAGGCACATTTTAGCTAGTTTTACTTGTAAGTCGGGTTGGAAACGCTTTTAAGGATCAGTACTGGGCTCAAAACATGCAGCCCTGAGGTCTCTCATGATAGCAGGTGGTTAAATAGAAATTCGCTGCTCAGCGGACCCGGCAGGAGCAAACGTATGCTAAAAATGTACTCAGAATGAGCTTTCCAGTGAAGAGAAGCCAGGCACATTTTAGCTAGTTTTACTTGTAAGTGGGGTTGGAAATGCTTTTCAGGCTCAGTACTGGGCTCAAAACATGCAGCCCTGAGGTCTCTTAGGAAAGCAGGTGGTTAAATAGAAATTCGCTGCGCAGCTGACCCGGTAGGAGCAAATGTATGCTAAAAATGTACTCAGAATGAGCTTTTCAGTGAAGAGAAGCCAGGCACATTTTAGCTAGTTTTACTTGTAAGTGGGGTTGGAAATGCTTTTCAGGCTCAGTACTGGGCTCAAAACATGCAGCCCTGAGGTCTCTCATGAAAGCAGGTGGTTAAATAGAAATTCGCTGCTCAGCTGACCCGGTAGGAGCAAACGTATGCCAAAAATTTACACAGTGAATAGCAGCCAGGCACATTTTAGCTAGTTTTACTTGTAAGTGGGGTTGGAAACGCTTTTCAGGATCAGTACTGGGCTCAAAACATGCTGCCCTGAGGTCTCTCATGATAGCAGGTGGGTAAATAGAAATTCGCTGCTCAGCTGACCCGGCAGGAGCAAACGTATGCTAAATATGTACTCAGAATGAGCTTTTCAGTGAAGAGAAGCCAGGCACATTTTAGCTAGTTTTACTTGTAAGTGGGGTTGGAAATGCTTTTCAGGCTCAGTACTGGGCTCAAAACATGCAGCCCTGAGGTCTCTCTTGAAAGCAGGTGGTTAAATAGAAATTCGCTGCTCAGCTGACCCGGTAGGAGCAAACGTATGCCAAAAATGTACACAGAATGAGCTTTTTAGTGAATAACAGCAAGGCACATTTTAGCTAGTTTTACTTGTAAGTGGGGTTGGAAACGCTTTTCAGGATCAGTACTGGGCTCAAAACATGCAGCCCTGAGGTCTCTCATGATAGCAGGTGGTTAAATAGAAATTCGCTGCTCAGCTGACCCAGCAGGAGCAAACGTATGCTAAAAATGTACTCAGAATGAGCTTTTCAGTGAAGAGAAGCCAGGCACATTTTAGCTAGTTTTACTTGTAATTGGGGTTGCTTTTCAGGCTCAGTACTGGGCTCAAAACATGCAGCCCTGAGGTCTCTCATGAAAGCAGGTGGTTAAATAGAAATTCGCTGCTCAGCTGACCCGGCAGGAGCAAACGTATGCTAAAAATGTACTCAGAATGAGCTTTTCAGTGAAGAGAAGCCAGGCACATTTTAGCTAGTTTTACTTGTAAGTGGGGTTGGAAATGCTTTTCAGGCTCAGTACTGGGCTCAAAACATGCAGCCCTGAGGTCTCTCACGAAAGCAGGTGGTTAAATAGAAATTCGCTGCTCAGCTGACCCGGTAGGAGCAAACGTATGCCAAAAATTTACACAGAATGAGCTTTTCAGTGAATAGCAGCCAGGCACATTTTAGCTAGTTTTACTTGTAAGTGGGGTTGGAAATGCTTTTCAGGCTCAGTACTGGGCTCAAAACATGCAGCCCTGAGGTCTCTCATGAAAGCAGGTGGTTAAATAGAAATTCGCTGCTCAGCTGACCCGGTAGGAGCAAACGTATGCCAAAAATGTACACAGAATGAGCTTTTCAGTGAATAGCAGCCAGGCACATTTTAGCTAGTTTTACTTGTAAGTGGGGTTGGAAATGCGTTTTAGGATCAGTACTGGGCTCAAAACATGCAGCCCTGAGGTCTCTCATGATAGCAGGTGGTTAAATAGAAATTCGCTGCTCAGCTGACCCGGCAGGAGCAAACGTATGCTAAAAATGTACTCAAAATAAGCTTTTCAGTGAATAGAAGCCAGGCACATTTTAGCTAGTTTTACTTGTAAGTGGGGTTGGAAATGCTTTTCAGGCTCAGTACTGGGCTCAAAACATGCAGCCCTGAGGTCTCTCATGAAAGCAGGTGGTTAAATAGAAATTCGCTGCTCAGCTGACCCGGTAGGAGCAAACGTATGCCAAAAATTTACACAGTGAATAGCAGCCAGGCACATTTTAGCTAGTTTTACTTGTAAGTGGGGTTGGAAACGCTTTTCAGGATCAGTACTGGGCTCAAAACATGCTGCCCTGAGGTCTCTCATGATAGCAGGTGGGTAAATAGAAATTCGCTGCTCAGCTGACCCGGCAGGAGCAAACGTATGCTAAATATGTACTCAGAATGAAATTTTCAGTGAAGAGAAGCCAGGCACATTTTAGCTAGTTTTACTTGTAAGTGGGGTTGGAAATGCTTTTCAGGCTCAGTACTGGGCTCAAAACATGCAGCCCTGAGGTCTCTCATGAAAGCAGGTGGTTAAATAGAAATTCGCTGCTCAGCTGACCCGGTAGGAGCAAACGTATGCCAAAAATGTACACAGAATGAGCTTTTTAGTGAATAACAGCAAGGCACATTTTAGCTAGTTTTACTTGTAAGTGGGGTTGGAAACGCTTTTCAGGATCAGTACTGGGCTCAAAACATGCAGCCCTGAGGTCTCTCATGATAGCAGGTGGTTAAATAGAAATTCGCTGCTCAGCTGACCCAGCAGGAGCAAACGTATGCTAAAAATGTACTCAGAATGAGCTTTTCAGTGAAGAGAAGCCAGGCACATTTTAGCTAGTTTTACTTGTAAGTGGGGTTGCTTTTCAGGCTCAGTACTGGGCTCAAAACATGCAGCCCTGAGGTCTCTCATGAAAGCAGGTGGTTAAATAGAAATTCGCTGCTCAGCTGACCCGGCAGGAGCAAACGTATGCTAAAAATGTACTCAGAATGAGCTTTTCAGTGAAGAGAAGCCAGGCACATTTTAGCTAGTTTTACTTGTAAGTGGGGTTGGAAATGCTTTTTTGGCTCAGTACTGGGCTCAAAACATGCAGCCCTGAGGTCTCTCATGAAAGCAGGTGGTTAAATAGAAATTCGCTGCTCAGCTGAGCCGGTAGGAGCAAACGTATGCCAAAAATGTACACAGAATGAGCTTTTCAGTGAATAGCAGCCAGGCACATTTTATCTAGTTTTACTTGTAAGTGGGGTTGAAAACGCTTTTTAGGATCAGTACTGGGCTCAAAATATGCAGCCCTGAGGTCTCTCATGATAGCAGGTGCTTAAATAGAAATTCGCTGCTCAGCTGACCCGGCAGGAGCAAACGTATGCTAAAAATGTACTCAGAATGAGCTTTTCAGTGAATAGCAGCCAGGCACATTTTAGCTAGTTTTACTTGTAAGTGGGGTTGGAAACGCTTTTCAGGATCAGTACTGGGCTCAAAACATGCAGCCCTGAGGTCTCTCATGATAGCAGGTGGTTAAATAGAAATTCGCTGCTCAGCTGACCCGGCAGGAGCAAACGTATGCCAAAAATGTACACAGAATTAGCTTTTCAGTGAATAGCAACCAGGCACATTTTAGCTAGTTTTACTTGTAAGTGGGGTTGGAAACGCTTTTCAGGATCAGTACTGGGCTCAAAACATGCAGCCCTGAGGTCTCTCATGATAGCAGGTGGTTAAATAGAAATTCGCTGCTCAGCTGACCCGGCAGGAGCAAACGTATGCTAAAATTGTACTCAGAATGAGCTTTTCAGTGAAGAGAAGCCAGGCACATTTTAGCTAGTTTTACTTGTAAGTGGGGTTGGAAATGCTTTTCAGGCTCAGTACTGGGCTCAAAACATGCAGCCCTGAGGTCTCTCATGATAGCAGGTGGTTAAATAGAAATTCGCGGCTCAGCTGACCCGGCAGGAGCAAACGTATGCTAAAAATGTACTCAGAATAAGCTTTTCAGTGAAAAGCATCCAGGGACATTTTAGCTAGTTTTACTTGTAAGTGGGTTTGGAAACGCTTTTTAGGATCAGTACTGGGCTCAAAACATGCAGCCCTGAGGTCTCTCATGATAGCAGGTGGTTAAATGGAAATTCGCTGCTCAGCTGATCCGGCAGGAGCAAACGTATGCCAAAAATGTACACAGAATGAGCTTTTCAGTGAATAGCAGCCAGGCACATTTTAGCTAGTTTTACTTGTAAGTGGGGTTGGAAATGCTTTTCAGGCTCAGTACTGGGCTCAAAACATGCAGCCCTGAGGTCTCTCATGAAAGCAGGTGGTTAAATAGAAATTCGCTGCTCAGCTGACCCGGTAGGAGCAAACGTATGCCAAAAATGTACACAGAAGGAGCTTTTCAGTGAATAGCAGCCAGGCACATTTTAGCTAGTTTTACTTGTAAGTGGGGTTGAAAACGCTTTTCAGGATCAGTACTGGGCCCAAAACATGCAGCCCTGAGGTCTCTCATGATAGCAGGTGGTTAAATAGAAATTCGCTGCTCAGCTGACCCGGCAGGAGCAAACGTATGCTAAAAATGTTCTCAGAATAAGCTTTCAGTGAAGAGAAGCCAGGCACATTTTAGCTAGTTTTACTTGTAAGTGGGGTTGGAAATGCTTTTCAGGCTCAGTACTGGGCTCAAAACATGCAGCCCTGAGGTCTCTCATGAAAGCAGGTGGTTAAATAGAAATTCGCTGCTCAGCTGACCCGGTAGGAGCAAACGTATCCTAAAAATGTACACAGTGAAAAGCAGCCAGGCACATCTTAGCTAGTTTTACTTGTAAGTGGGGTTGGAAACGCTTTTCAGGATCAGTACTGGGCTCAAAACATGCAGCCCTGAGGTCTCTCATGATAGCAGGTGGGTAAATAGAAATTCGCTGCTCAGCTGACCCGGCAGGAGCAAACGTATGCTAAAAATGTACACAGAATGAGCTTTTCAGTGAAGAGAAGCCAGGCACATTTTAGCTAGTTTTACTTGTAAGTGGGGTTGGAAATGCTTTTCAGGCTCAGTACTGGGCTCAAAACATGCAGCCCTGAGGTCTCTCATGAAAGCTGGTGGTTAAATAGAAATTTGCTGCTCAGCTGACACGGTAGGAGCAAACGTATGCCAAAAATGTACACAGAATGAGCTTTTTAGTGAATAGCAGCTAGGCACATCTTAGCTAGTTTTACTTGTAAGTGGGGTTGGAAACGCTTTTCAGGATCAGTACTGGGCTCAAAACATGCAGCCCAGAGGTCTCTCATGATAGCAGGTGGTTAAATAGAAATTCGCTGCTCAGCTGACCCAGCAGGAGCAAACGTATGCTAAAAATGTACTCAGAATGAGCTTTTCAGTGAAGAGAAGCCAGGCACATTTTAGCTAGTTTTACTTGTAAGTGGGGTTGATTTTCAGGCTCAGTACTGGGCTCAAAACATGCAGCCCTGAGGTCTCTCATGAAAGCAGGTGGTTAAATAGAAATTCGCTGCTCAGCTGACCCGGCAGGAGCAAACGTATGCTAAAAATGTACTCAGAATAAGCTTTTCAGTGAAGAGAAGCCAGGTACATTTTAGCTAGTTTTACTTGTAAGTGGGGTTGGAATTGCTTTTCAGGCTCAGTACTGGGCTCAAAACATGCAGCCCTGAGGTCTCTCATGAAAGCAGGTGGTTAAATAGAAATTCGCTGCTCAGCTGACCCGGTAGGAGCAAACGTATGCCAAAAATGTACACAGAATGAGCTTTTCAGTGAATAGCAGCCAGGCACATTTTAGCTAGTTTTACTTGTAAGTGGGGTTGGAAACACTTTTCAGGATCAGTACTGGGCTCAAAACATGCAGCCCTGAGGTCTCTCATGATAGCATGTGGTTAAATAGAAATTCGCTGCTCATCTGACCCGGCAGGAGCAAACGTATGCTAAAAATGTACTCAGAATGAGCTTTTCAGTGAAGAGAAGCCAGGCACATTTTAGCTAGTTTTACTTGTAAGTGGGGTTGGAAATGCTTTTCAGGCTCAGTACTGGGCTCAAAACATGCAGCCCTGAGGTCTCTCATGAAAGCAGGTGGTTAAATAGAAATTCGCTGCTCATCTGACACGGTAGGGGCAAACGTATGCCAAAAATGTACACAGAATGAGCTTTTCAGTGAATAGCAGCCAGGCACATTTTAGGTAGTTTTACTTGGAAGTGGGGTTGGAAACGCTTTTCAGGATCAGTACTGGGCTCAAAACATGCAGCCCTGAGGTCTCTCATGATAGCAGGTGGTTAAATAGAAATTCGCTGCTCAGCTGACCCGGTAGGAGCAAACGTATGCCAAAAATGTACACAGAATGAGCTTTTCAGTGAAGAGAAGCCAGGCACATTTTAGCTAATTTTACTTGTAAGTGGGGTTGGAAATGCTTTTCAGGCTCAGCACTGGGCTGAAAACATGCAGCCCTGAGGTCTCTCATGATAGCAGGTGGTTAAATAGAAATTCGCTGCTCAGCTGACCCGGTAGGAGCAAACGTATGCCAAAAATGTACACAGAATGAGCTTTTCAGTGAATAGCAGCCAGGCACATTTTAGCTAGTTTTACTTGTAAGTGGGGTTGGAAATGCTTTTCAGGCTCAGTACTGGGCTCAAAACATGCAGCCCTGAGGTCTCTCATGATAGCAGGTGGTTAAATAGAAATTCGCTGCTCAGCTGACCCGGCAGGAGCAAACGTATGCTAAAATTGTACTCAGAATGAGCTTTTCAGTGAAGAGAAGCCAGGCACATTTTAGCTAGTTTTACTTGTAAGTGGGGTTGGAAATGCTTTTCAGGCTCAGTACTGGGCTCAAAATATGCAGCCCTGAGGTCTCTCATGATAGCAGGTGCTTAAATAGAAATTCGCTGCTCAGCTGACCCGGCAGGAGCAAACGTATGCTAAAAATGTACTCAGAATGAGCTTTTCAGTGAATAGCAGCCAGGCACATTTTAGCTAGTTTTACTTGTAAGTGGGGTTGGAAACGCTTTTCAGGATCAGTACTGGGCTCAAAACATGCAGCCCTGAGGTCTCTCATGATAGCAGGTGGTTAAATAGAAATTCGCTGCTCAGCTGACCCGGCAGGAGCAAACGTATGCCAAAAATGTACACAGAATTAGCTTTTCAGTGAATAGCAACCAGGCACATTTTAGCTAGTTTTACTTGTAAGTGGGGTTGGAAACGCTTTTCAGGATCAGTACTGGGCTCAAAACATGCAGCCCTGAGGTCTCTCATGATAGCAGGTGGTTAAATAGAAATTCGCTGCTCAGCTGACCCGGCAGGAGCAAACGTATGCTAAAATTGTACTCAGAATGAGCTTTTCAGTGAAGAGAAGCCAGGCACATTTTAGCTAGTTTTACTTGTAAGTGGGGTTGGAAATGCTTTTCAGGCTCAGTACTGGGCTCAAAACATGCAGCCCTGAGGTCTCTCATGATAGCAGGTGGTTAAATAGAAATTCGCGGCTCAGCTGACCCGGCAGGAGCAAACGTATGCTAAAAATGTACTCAGAATAAGCTTTTCAGTGAAAAGCATCCAGGGACATTTTAGCTAGTTTTACTTGTAAGTGGGTTTGGAAACGCTTTTTAGGATCAGTACTGGGCTCAAAACATGCAGCCCTGAGGTCTCTCATGATAGCAGGTGGTTAAATGGAAATTCGCTGCTCAGCTGATCCGGCAGGAGCAAACGTATGCCAAAAATGTACACAGAATGAGCTTTTCAGTGAAGAGCAGCCAGGCACATTTTAGCTAGTTTTACTTGTAAGTGGGGTTGGAAATGCTTTTCAGGCTCAGTACTGGGCTCAAAACATGCAGCCCTGAGGTCTCTCATGAAAGCAGGTGGTTAAATAGAAATTCGCTGCTCAGCTGACCCGGTAGGAGCAAACGTATGCCAAAAATGTACACAGAAGGAGCTTTTCAGTGAATAGCAGCCAGGCACATTTTAGCTAGTTTTACTTGTAAGTGGGGTTGAAAACGCTTTTCAGGATCAGTACTGGGCCCAAAACATGCAGCCCTGAGGTCTCTCATGATAGCAGGTGGTTAAATAGAAATTCGCTGCTCAGCTGACCCGGCAGGAGCAAACGTATGCTAAAAATGTACTCAGAATAAGCTTTCAGTGAAGAGAAGCCAGGCACATTTTAGCTAGTTTTACTTGTAAGTGGGGTTGGAAATGCTTTTCAGGCTCAGTACTGGGCTCAAAACATGCAGCCCTGAGGTCTCTCATGAAAGCAGGTGGTTAAATAGAAATTCGCTGCTCAGCTGACCCGGTAGGAGCAAACGTATCCTAAAAATGTACACAGTGAAAAGCAGCCAGGCACATCTTAGCTAGTTTTACTTGTAAGTGGGGTTGGAAACGCTTTTCAGGATCAGTACTGGGCTCAAAACATGCAGCCCTGAGGTCTCTCATGATAGCAGGTGGGTAAATAGAAATTCGCTGCTCAGCTGACCCGGCAGGAGCAAATGTATGCTAAAAATGTACACAGAATGAGCTTTTCAGTGAAGAGAAGCCAGGCACATTTTAGCTAGTTTTACTTGTAAGTGGGGTTGGAAATGCTTTTCAGGCTCAGTACTGGGCTCAAAACATGCAGCCCTGAGGTCTCTCATGAAAGCAGGTGGTTAAATAGAAATTTGCTGCTCAGCTGACACGGTAGGAGCAAACGTATGCCAAAAATGTACACAGAATGAGCTTTTTAGTGAATAGCAGCTAGGCACATTTTAGCTAGTTTTACTTGTAAGTGGGGTTGGAAACGCTTTTCAGGATCAGTACTGGGCTCAAAACATGCAGCCCAGAGGTCTCTCATGATAGCAGGTGGTTAAATAGAAATTCGCTGCTCAGCTGACCCAGCAGGAGCAAACGTATGCTAAAAATGTACTCAGAATGAGCTTTTCAGTGAAGAGAAGCCAGGCACATTTTAGCTAGTTTTACTTGTAAGTGGGGTTGATTTTCAGGCTCAGTACTGGGCTCAAAACATGCAGCCCTGAGGTCTCTCATGAAAGCAGGTGGTTAAATAGAAATTCGCTGCTCAGCTGACCCGGCAGGAGCAAACGTATGCTAAAAATGTACTCAGAATAAGCTTTTCAGTGAAGAGAAGCCAGGTACATTTTAGCTAGTTTTACTTGTAAGTGGGGTTGGAATTGCTTTTCAGGCTCAGTACTGGGCTCAAAACATGCAGCCCTGAGGTCTCTCATGAAAGCAGGTGGTTAAATAGAAATTCGCTGCTCATCTGACACGGTAGGGGCAAACGTATGCCAAAAATGTACACAGAATGAGCTTTTCAGTGAATAGCAGCCAGGCACATTTTAGGTAGTTTTACTTGGAAGTGGGGTTGGAAACGCTTTTCAGGATCAGTACTGGGCTCAAAACATGCAGCCCTGAGGTTTCTCATGATAGCAGGTGGTTAAATAGAAATTCGCTGCTCAGCTGACCCGGTAGGAGCAAACGTATGCCAAAAATGTACACAGAATGAGCTTTTCAGTGAAGAGAAGCCAGGCACATTTTAGCTAATTTTACTTGTAAGTGGGGTTGGAAATGCTTTTCAGGCTCAGCACTGGGCTGAAAACATGCAGCCCTGAGGTCTCTCATGATAGCAGGTGGTTAAATAGAAATTCGCTGCTCAGCTGACCCGGTAGGAGCAAACGTATGCCAAAAATGTACACAGAATGAGCTTTTCAGTGAATAGCAGCCAGGCACATTTTAGCTAGTTTTACTTGTAAGTGGGGTTGGAAATGGTTTTCAGGCTCAGTACTGGGCTCAAAACATGCAGCCCTGAGGTCTCTCATGATAGCAGGTGGTTAAATAGAAATTCGCTGCTCAGCTGACCCGGCAGGAGCAAACGTATGCTAAAAATGTACTCAGAATGAGCTTTTCAGTGAAGAGAAGCCAGGCACATTATAGCTAGTTTTACTTGTAAGTGGGGTTGGAAATGCTTTTCAGGCTCAGTACTGGGCTCAAAACATGCAGCCCTGAGGTCTCTCATGATAGCAGGTGGTTAAATAGAAATTTGCGGCTCAGATGACCCGGCAGGAGCAAACATATGCTAAAAATGTACTCAGAATGAGCTTTTCAGTGAATAGCAGCCAGGCACATTTTAGCTAGTTTTAATTGTAAGTGGGGTTGGAAATGCTTTTCAGGCTCAGTACTGGGCTCAAAACATGCAGCCCTGAGGTCTTTCATGAAAACAGGTGGTTAAATATAAATTCGCTGCTCAGCTGACCCGGTAGGAGCAAACGTATGCCAAAAATGTACACAGAAGGAGCTTTTCAGTGAATAGCAGCCAGGCACATTTTAGCTAGTTTTACTTGTAAGTGGGGTTGGAAACGCTTTTCAGGATCAGTACTGGGCTCAAAACATGCAGCCCTGAGGTCTCTCATGATAGCAGGTGGTTAAATAGAAATTCGCTGCTCAGCTGGCCCGGTAGGAGCAAACGTATGTCAAAAATGTACACAGAATGAGCTTTTCAGTGAATAGCAGCCAGGCACATTTTAGCTAGTTTTACTTGTAAGTGGGGTTGGAAATGCTTTTCAGGCTCAGTACTGGGCTCAAAACATGCAGCCCTGAGGTCTCTCATGAAAGCAGGTGGTTAAATAGAAATTCGATGCTCAGCTGACCCGGTAGGAGCAAACGTATGCCAAAAATGTCCACAGTGAATAGCAGCCAGGCACATTTTAGCTAGTTTTACTTGTAAGTGGGGTTGGAAACGCTTTTCAGGATCAGTACTGGGCTCAAAACATGCAGCCCTGAGGTCTCTCATGATAGCAGGTGGGTAAATAGAAATTCGCTGCTCAGCTGACCCGGCAGGAGCAAACATATGCTAAAAATGTACTCAGAATGAGCATTTCAGTGAAGAGAAGCCAGGCACATTTTAGCTAGTTTTACTTGTAAGTGGGGTTGGAAATGCTTTTCAGGCTCAGTACTGGGCTCAAAACATGCAGCCCTGAGGTCTCTCATGAAAGCTGGTGGTTAAATAGAAATTCGCTGCTCAGCTGACCCGGTAGGAGCAAACGTATGCCAAAAATGTACACAGAATGAGCTTTTTAGTGAATAGCAGCCAGGCACATTTTAGTTAGTTTTACTTGTAAGTGGGGTTGGAAACGCTTTTCAGGATCAGTACTGGGCTCAAAACATGCATCCCTGAGTTCTCTCATGATAGCAGATGGTTAAATAGAAATTCGCTGCTCAGCTGACCCAGCAGGAGCAAACGTATTCTAAAAATGTTCTCAGAATGAGCTTTTCAGTGAAGAGAAGCCAGGCACATTTTAGCTAGTTTTACTTGTAAGTGGGGTTGCTTTTCAGGCTCAGTACTGGGCTCAAAACATGCAGCCCTGAGGTCTCTCATGAAAGCAGGTGGTTAAATAGAAATTCGCTGCTCAGCTTACCCGGCAGGAGCAAACGTATGCTAAAAATGTACTCAGAATAAGCTTTTCAGTGAAGAGAAGCCAGGCACATTTTAACTAGTTTTACTTGTAAGTGGGGTTGGAAATGCTTTTTAGGCTCAGTACTGGGCTCAAAACATGCAGCCCTGAGGTCTCTCATGAAAGCAGGTGGTTAAATAGAAATTCGCTGCTCAGCTGACCCGGTAGGAGCAAACAAATGCCAAAAATGTACACAGAATGAGCTTTTCAGTGAATAGCAGCCAGGCACATTTTAGCTAGTTTTACTTGTAAGTGGGGTTGGAAACGCTTTTCAGGATCAGTACTGGGCTCAAAACATGCAGCCCTGAGGTCTCTCATGATAGCAGGTGGTTAAATAGAAATTCGCTGATCAGATGACCCGGCAGGAGCAAACGTATGCTAAAAATGTACTCAGAATGAGCTTTTCAGTGAATAGCAGCCAGGCACATTTTAGCTAGTTTTACTTGTAAGTGGGGTTGGAAACGCTTTTCAGGATCAGTACTGGGCTCAAAACGTGCAGCCCTGAGGTCTCTCATAATAGCAGGTGGTTAAATAGAAATGCGCTGCTCAGCTGACCTGGCAGGAGCAAACGTATGCCAAAAATGTACTCAGAATGAGCTTTTCAGTGAAGAGAAGCCAGGCACATTTTAGCTAGTTTTACTTGTAAGTGGGGTTGGAAACGCTTTTCAGGCTCAGTACTGGGCTCAAAACATGCAGCCCTGAGGTCTCTCATGAAAGCAGGTGGTTAAATAGAAATTCGCTGCTCAGCTGACCCGGTAGGAGCAAACGTATGCCAAAAATGTACACAGAATGAGCTTTTCAGTGAATAGCAGCCAGGCACATTTTAGCTAGTTTTACTTGTAAGTGGGGTTGGAAATGCTTTTCAGGCTCAGTACTGGGCTCAAAACATGCAGCCCTGAGGTCTCTCATGAAAGCAGGTGGTTAAATAGAAATTTGCTGCTCAGCTGACCCGGCAGGAGCAAACGTATGCCAAAAATGTACTCAGAATGAACTTTTCAGTGAAGAGAAGCCAGGCACATTTTAGCTAGTTTTACTTGTAAGTGGGTTGCTTTTCAGGCTCAGTACTGAGCTCAAAACATGCAGCCCGGAGGTCTCTCATGAAAGCAGGTGGTTAAATAGAAATTCGCTGCTCAGCTGACCCGGCAGGAGCAAACGTATGCTAAAAATGTACTCAGAAGGAGCTTTTCAGTGAATAGCAGCCAGGCACATTTTTGCTAGTTTTACTTGTAAGTGGGGTTGGAAACGCTTTTCAGGCTCAGTACTGGGCTCAAAACATGCAGCCCTGAGGTCTCTCATGAAAGCAGGTGGTTAAATAGAAATTCGCTGCTCAGCTGACCCGGCAGGAGCAAACATATGCTAAAAATGTACTCAGAATGAGCTTTTCAGTGAAGAGAAGCCAGGCACATTTTAGCTAGTTTTACTTGTAAGTGGGGTTGAAAATGCTTTTCAGGCTCAGTACTGGGCTCAAAACATGCAGCCCTGAGGTCTCTCATGAAAGCAGGTGGTTAAATAGAAATTCGCTGCTCAGCTGACCCGGTAGGAGCAAACGTATGCCAAAAATGTACACAGAATGAGCTTTTCAGTGAAGAGAAGCCAGGCACATTTTAGCTAGTTTTACTTGTAAGTGGGGTTGGAAATGCTTTTCAGGCTCAGTACTGGGCTCAAAACATGCAGCCCTGAGGTCTCTCATGATAGCAGGTGGTTAAATAGAAATTCGCTGCTCAGCTGACCCGGTAGGATCAAACGTATGCCAAAAATGTACACAGAATGAGCTTTTCAGTGAATAGCAGCCAGGCACATTTTAGCTAGTTTTACTTGTAAGTGGGGTTGGAAATGCTTTTCAGGCTCAGTACTGGGCTCAAAACATGCAGCCCTGAGGTCTCTCATGATAGCAGGTGGTTAAATAGAAATTCGCTGCTCAGCTGACCCGGCAGGAGCAAATGTATGCAAAAAATGTACTCAGAATGAGCTTTTCAGTGAAGAGAAGCCAGGCACATTTTAGCTAGTTTTACTTGTAAGTGGGGTTGGAAACGCTTTTCAGGATCAGTACTGGGCTCAAAACATGCAGCCCTGAGGTCTCTCATGATAGCAGGTGGTTAAATAGAAATTCGCTGCTCAGCTGACCCGGCAGGAGCAAACGTATGCCAAAAATGTACACAGAATTAGCTTTTCAGTGAATAGCAACCAGGCACATTTTAGCTAGTTTTACTTGTAAGTGGGGTTGGAAACGCTTTTCAGGATCAGTACTGGGCTCAAAACATGCAGCCCTGAGGTCTCTCATGATAGCAGGTGGGTAAATAGAAATTCGCTGCTCAGCTGACCCGGCAGGAGCAAACATATGCTAAAAATGTACTCAGAATGAGCATTTCAGTGAAGAGAAGCCAGGCACATTTTAGCTAGTTTTACTTGTAAGTGGGGTTGGAAATGCTTTTCAGGCTCAGTACTGGGCTCAAAACATGCAGCCCTGAGGTCTCTCATGAAAGCTGGTGGTTAAATAGAAATTCGCTGCTCAGCTGACCCGGTAGGAGCAAACGTATGCCAAAAATGTACACAGAATGAGCTTTTCAGTGAATAGCAGCCAGGCACATTTTAGCTAGTTTTACTTGTAAGTGGGGTTGGAAATGGTTTTCAGGCTCAGTACTGGGCTCAAAACATGCAGCCCTGAGGTCTCTCATGATAGCAGGTGGTTAAATAGAAATTCGCTGCTCAGCTGACCCGGCAGGAGCAAACGTATGCTAAAAATGTACTCAGAATGAGCTTTTCAGTGAAGAGAAGCCAGGCACATTATAGCTAGTTTTACTTGTAAGTGGGGTTGGAAATGCTTTTCAGGCTCAGTACTGGGCTCAAAACATGCAGCCCTGAGGTCTCTCATGATAGCAGGTGGTTAAATAGAAATTTGCGGCTCAGATGACCCGGCAGGAGCAAACATATGCTAAAAATGTACTCAGAATGAGCTTTTCAGTGAATAGCAGCCAGGCACATTTTAGCTAGTTTTAATTGTAAGTGGGGTTGGAAATGCTTTTCAGGCTCAGTACTGGGCTCAAAACATGCAGCCCTGAGGTCTTTCATGAAAACAGGTGGTTAAATATAAATTCGCTGCTCAGCTGACCCGGTAGGAGCAAACGTATGCCAAAAATGTACACAGAAGGAGCTTTTCAGTGAATAGCAGCCAGGCACATTTTAGCTAGTTTTACTTGTAAGTGGGGTTGGAAACGCTTTTCAGGATCAGTACTGGGCTCAAAACATGCAGCCCTGAGGTCTCTCATGATAGCAGGTGGTTAAATAGAAATTCGCTGCTCAGCTGGCCCGGTAGGAGCAAACGTATGTCAAAAATGTACACAGAATGAGCTTTTCAGTGAATAGCAGCCAGGCACATTTTAGCTAGTTTTACTTGTAAGTGGGGTTGGAAATGCTTTTCAGGCTCAGTACTGGGCTCAAAACATGCAGCCCTGAGGTCTCTCATGAAAGCAGGTGGTTAAATAGAAATTCGATGCTCAGCTGACCCGGTAGGAGCAAACGTATGCCAAAAATGTCCACAGTGAATAGCAGCCAGGCACATTTTAGCTAGTTTTACTTGTAAGTGGGGTTGGAAACGCTTTTCAGGATCAGTACTGGGCTCAAAACATGCAGCCCTGAGGTCTCTCATGATAGCAGGTGGGTAAATAGAAATTCGCTGCTCAGCTGACCCGGCAGGAGCAAACATATGCTAAAAATGTACTCAGAATGAGCATTTCAGTGAAGAGAAGCCAGGCACATTTTAGCTAGTTTTACTTGTAAGTGGGGTTGGAAATGCTTTTCAGGCTCAGTACTGGGCTCAAAACATGCAGCCCTGAGGTCTCTCATGAAAGCTGGTGGTTAAATAGAAATTCGCTGCTCAGCTGACCCGGTAGGAGCAAACGTATGCCAAAAATGTACACAGAATGAGCTTTTTAGTGAATAGCAGCCAGGCACATTTTAGTTAGTTTTACTTGTAAGTGGGGTTGGAAACGCTTTTCAGGATCAGTACTGGGCTCAAAACATGCATCCCTGAGTTCTCTCATGATAGCAGATGGTTAAATAGAAATTCGCTGCTCAGCTGACCCAGCAGGAGCAAACGTATTCTAAAAATGTTCTCAGAATGAGCTTTTCAGTGAAGAGAAGCCAGGCACATTTTAGCTAGTTTTACTTGTAAGTGGGGTTGCTTTTCAGGCTCAGTACTGGGCTCAAAACATGCAGCCCTGAGGTCTCTCATGAAAGCAGGTGGTTAAATAGAAATTCGCTGCTCAGCTTACCCGGCAGGAGCAAACGTATGCTAAAAATGTACTCAGAATAAGCTTTTCAGTGAAGAGAAGCCAGGCACATTTTAACTAGTTTTACTTGTAAGTGGGGTTGGAAATGCTTTTTAGGCTCAGTACTGGGCTCAAAACATGCAGCCCTGAGGTCTCTCATGAAAGCAGGTGGTTAAATAGAAATTCGCTGCTCAGCTGACCCGGTAGGAGCAAACAAATGCCAAAAATGTACACAGAATGAGCTTTTCAGTGAATAGCAGCCAGGCACATTTTAGCTAGTTTTACTTGTAAGTGGGGTTGGAAACGCTTTTCAGGATCAGTACTGGGCTCAAAACATGCAGCCCTGAGGTCTCTCATGATAGCAGGTGGTTAAATAGAAATTCGCTGATCAGATGACCCGGCAGGAGCAAACGTATGCTAAAAATGTACTCAGAATGAGCTTTTCAGTGAATAGCAGCCAGGCACATTTTAGCTAGTTTTACTTGTAAGTGGGGTTGGAAACGCTTTTCAGGATCAGTACTGGGCTCAAAACGTGCAGCCCTGAGGTCTCTCATAATAGCAGGTGGTTAAATAGAAATGCGCTGCTCAGCTGACCTGGCAGGAGCAAACGTATGCCAAAAATGTACTCAGAATGAGCTTTTCAGTGAAGAGAAGCCAGGCACATTTTAGCTAGTTTTACTTGTAAGTGGGGTTGGAAACGCTTTTCAGGCTCAGTACTGGGCTCAAAACATGCAGCCCTGAGGTCTCTCATGAAAGCAGGTGGTTAAATAGAAATTCGCTGCTCAGCTGACCCGGTAGGAGCAAACGTATGCCAAAAATGTACACAGAATGAGCTTTTCAGTGAATAGCAGCCAGGCACATTTTAGCTAGTTTTACTTGTAAGTGGGGTTGGAAATGCTTTTCAGGCTCAGTACTGGGCTCAAAACATGCAGCCCTGAGGTCTCTCATGAAAGCAGGTGGTTAAATAGAAATTTGCTGCTCAGCTGACCCGGCAGGAGCAAACGTATGCCAAAAATGTACTCAGAATGAACTTTTCAGTGAAGAGAAGCCAGGCACATTTTAGCTAGTTTTACTTGTAAGTGGGTTGCTTTTCAGGCTCAGTACTGAGCTCAAAACATGCAGCCCGGAGGTCTCTCATGAAAGCAGGTGGTTAAATAGAAATTCGCTGCTCAGCTGACCCGGCAGGAGCAAACGTATGCTAAAAATGTACTCAGAAGGAGCTTTTCAGTGAATAGCAGCCAGGCACATTTTTGCTAGTTTTACTTGTAAGTGGGGTTGGAAACGCTTTTCAGGCTCAGTACTGGGCTCAAAACATGCAGCCCTGAGGTCTCTCATGAAAGCAGGTGGTTAAATAGAAATTCGCTGCTCAGCTGACCCGGCAGGAGCAAACATATGCTAAAAATGTACTCAGAATGAGCTTTTCAGTGAAGAGAAGCCAGGCACATTTTAGCTAGTTTTACTTGTAAGTGGGGTTGAAAATGCTTTTCAGGCTCAGTACTGGGCTCAAAACATGCAGCCCTGAGGTCTCTCATGAAAGCAGGTGGTTAAATAGAAATTCGCTGCTCAGCTGACCCGGTAGGAGCAAACGTATGCCAAAAATGTACACAGAATGAGCTTTTCAGTGAAGAGAAGCCAGGCACATTTTAGCTAGTTTTACTTGTAAGTGGGGTTGGAAATGCTTTTCAGGCTCAGTACTGGGCTCAAAACATGCAGCCCTGAGGTCTCTCATGATAGCAGGTGGTTAAATAGAAATTCGCTGCTCAGCTGACCCGGTAGGATCAAACGTATGCCAAAAATGTACACAGAATGAGCTTTTCAGTGAATAGCAGCCAGGCACATTTTAGCTAGTTTTACTTGTAAGTGGGGTTGGAAATGCTTTTCAGGCTCAGTACTGGGCTCAAAACATGCAGCCCTGAGGTCTCTCATGATAGCAGGTGGTTAAATAGAAATTCGCTGCTCAGCTGACCCGGCAGGAGCAAATGTATGCAAAAAATGTACTCAGAATGAGCTTTTCAGTGAAGAGAAGCCAGGCACATTTTAGCTAGTTTTACTTGTAAGTGGGGTTGGAAACGCTTTTCAGGATCAGTACTGGGCTCAAAACATGCAGCCCTGAGGTCTCTCATGATAGCAGGTGGTTAAATAGAAATTCGCTGCTCAGCTGACCCGGCAGGAGCAAACGTATGCCAAAAATGTACACAGAATTAGCTTTTCAGTGAATAGCAACCAGGCACATTTTAGCTAGTTTTACTTGTAAGTGGGGTTGGAAACGCTTTTCAGGATCAGTACTGGGCTCAAAACATGCAGCCCTGAGGTCTCTCATGATAGGAGGTGGTTAAATAGAAATTCGCTGCTCAGCTGACCCGGCAGGAGCAAACGTATGCTAAAATTGTACTCAGAATGAGCTTTTCAGTGAAGAGAAGCCAGGCACATTTTAGCTAGTTTTACTTGTAAGTGGGGTTGGAAATGCTTTTCAGGCTCAGTACTGGGCTCAAAACATGCAGCCCTGAGGTCTCTCATGATAGCAGGTGGTTAAATAGAAATTCGCGGCTCAGCTGACCCGGCAGGAGCAAACGTATGCTAAAAATGTACTCAGAATAAGCTTTTCAGTGAAAAGCATCCAGGGACATTTTAGCTAGTTTTACTTGTAAGTGGGTTTGGAAACGCTTTTCAGGATCAGTACTGGGCTCAAAACATGCAGCCCTGAGGTCTCTCATGATAGCAGGTGGGTAAATAGAAATTCGCTGCTCAGCTGACCCGGCAGGAGCAAACATATGCTAAAATGTACTCAGAATGAGCATTTCAGTGAAGAGAAGCCAGGCACATTTTAGCTAGTTTTACTTGTAAGTGGGGTTGGAAATGCTTTTCAGGCTCAGTACTGGGCTCAAAACATGCAGCCCTGAGGTCTCTCATGAAAGCTGGTGGTTAAATAGAAATTCGCTGCTCAGCTGACCCGGTAGGAGCAAACGTATGCCAAAAATGTACACAGAATGAGCTTTTTAGTGAATAGCAGCCAGGCACATTTTAGTTAGTTTTACTTGTAAGTGGGGTTGGAAACGCTTTTCAGGATCAGTACTGGGCTCAAAACATGCATCCCTGAGTTCTCTCATGATAGCAGATGGTTAAATAGAAATTCGCTGCTCAGCTGACCCAGCAGGAGCAAACGTATTCTAAAAATGTTCTCAGAATGAGCTTTTCAGTGAAGAGAAGCCAGGCACATTTTAGCTAGTTTTACTTGTAAGTGGGGTTGCTTTTCAGGCTCAGTACTGGGCTCAAAACATGCAGCCCTGAGGTCTCTCATGAAAGCAGGTGGTTAAATAGAAATTCGCTGCTCAGCTGACCCGGCAGGAGCAAACGTATGCTAAAAATGTACTCAGAATAAGCTTTTCAGTGAAGAGAAGCCAGGCACATTTTAACTAGTTTTACTTGTAAGTGGGGTTGGAAATGCTTTTTAGGCTCAGTACTGGGCTCAAAACATGCAGCCCTGAGGTCTCTCATGAAAGCAGGTGGTTAAATAGAAATTCGCTGCTCAGCTGACCCGGTAGGAGCAAACAAATGCCAAAAATGTACACAGAATGAGCTTTTCAGTGAATAGCAGCCAGGCACATTTTAGCTAGTTTTACTTGTAAGTGGGGTTGGAAACGCTTTTCAGGATCAGTACTGGGCTCAAAACATGCAGCCCTGAGGTCTCTCATGATAGCAGGTGGTTAAATAGAAATTCGCTGATCAGATGACCCGGCAGGAGCAAACGTATGCTAAAAATGTACTCAGAATGAGCTTTTCAGTGAATAGCAGCCAGGCACATTTTAGCTAGTTTTACTTGTAAGTGGGGTTGGAAACGCTTTTCAGGATCAGTACTGGGCTCAAAACATGCAGCCCTGAGGTCTCTCATGATAGCAGGTGGTTAAATAGAAATTCGCTGCTCAGCTGACCCGGCAGGAGCAAATGTATGCAAAAAATGTACTCAGAATGAGCTTTTCAGTGAAGAGAAGCCAGGCACATTTTAGCTAGTTTTACTTGTAAGTGGGGTTGGAAACGCTTTTCAGGATCAGTACTGGGCTCAAAACATGCAGCCCTGAGGTCTCTCATGATAGCAGGTGGTTAAATAGAAATTCGCTGCTCAGCTGACCCGGCAGGAGCAAACGTATGCCAAAAATGTACACAGAATTAGCTTTTCAGTGAATAGCAACCAGGCACATTTTAGCTAGTTTTACTTGTAAGTGGGGTTGGAAACGCTTTTCAGGATCAGTACTGGGCTCAAAACATGCAGCCCTGAGGTCTCTCATGATAGCAGGTGGTTAAATAGAAATTCGCTGCTCAGCTGACCCGGCAGGAGCAAACGTATGCTAAAATTGTACTCAGAATGAGCTTTTCAGTGAAGAGAAGCCAGGCACATTTTAGCTAGTTTTATTTGTAAGTGGGGTTGGAAATGCTTTTCAGGCTCAGTACTGGGCTCAAAACATGCAGCCCTGAGGTCTCTCATGATAGCAGGTGGTTAAATAGAAATTCGCGGCTCAGCTGACCCGGCAGGAGCAAACGTATGCTAAAAATGTACTCAGAATAAGCTTTTCAGTGAAAAGCATCCAGGGACATTTTAGCTAGTTTTACTTGTAAGTGGGTTTGGAAACGCTTTTCAGGATCAGTACTGGGCTCAAAACATGCAGCCCTGAGGTCTCTCATGATAGCAGGTGGGTAAATAGAAATTCGCTGCTCAGCTGACCCGGCAGGAGCAAACATATGCTAAAAATGTACTCAGAATGAGCATTTCAGTGAAGAGAAGCCAGGCACATTTTAGCTAGTTTTACTTGTAAGTGGGGTTGGAAATGCTTTTCAGGCTCAGTACTGGGCTCAAAACATGCAGCCCTGAGGTCTCTCATGAAAGCTGGTGGTTAAATAGAAATTCGCTGCTCAGCTGACCCGGTAGGAGCAAACGTATGCCAAAAATGTACACAGAATGAGCTTTTTAGTGAATAGCAGCCAGGCACATTTTAGTTAGTTTTACTTGTAAGTGGGGTTGGAAACGCTTTTCAGGATCAGTACTGGGCTCAAAACATGCATCCCTGAGTTCTCTCATGATAGCAGATGGTTAAATAGAAATTCGCTGCTCAGCTGACCCAGCAGGAGCAAACGTATTCTAAAAATGTTCTCAGAATGAGCTTTTCAGTGAAGAGAAGCCAGGCACATTTTAGCTAGTTTTACTTGTAAGTGGGGTTGCTTTTCAGGCTCAGTACTGGGCTCAAAACATGCAGCCCTGAGGTCTCTCATGAAAGCAGGTGGTTAAATAGAAATTCGCTGCTCAGCTGACCCGGCAGGAGCAAACGTATGCTAAAAATGTACTCAGAATAAGCTTTTCAGTGAAGAGAAGCCAGGCACATTTTAACTAGTTTTACTTGTAAGTGGGGTTGGAAATGCTTTTTAGGCTCAGTACTGGGCTCAAAACATGCAGCCCTGAGGTCTCTCATGAAAGCAGGTGGTTAAATAGAAATTCGCTGCTCAGCTGACCCGGTAGGAGCAAACAAATGCCAAAAATGTACACAGAATGAGCTTTTCAGTGAATAGCAGCCAGGCACATTTTAGCTAGTTTTACTTGTAAGTGGGGTTGGAAACGCTTTTCAGGATCAGTACTGGGCTCAAAACATGCAGCCCTGAGGTCTCTCATGATAGCAGGTGGTTAAATAGAAATTCGCTGATCAGATGACCCGGCAGGAGCAAACGTATGCTAAAAATGTACTCAGAATGAGCTTTTCAGTGAATAGCAGCCAGGCACATTTTAGCTAGTTTTACTTGTAAGTGGGGTTGGAAACGCTTTTCAGGATCAGTACTGGGCTCAAAACGTGCAGCCCTGAGGTCTCTCATAATAGCAGGTGGTTAAATAGAAATGCGCTGCTCAGCTGACCTGGCAGGAGCAAACGTATGCCAAAAATGTACTCAGAATGAGCTTTTCAGTGAAGAGAAGCCAGGCACATTTTAGCTAGTTTTACTTGTAAGTGGGGTTGGAAACGCTTTTCAGGCTCAGTACTGGGCTCAAAACATGCAGCCCTGAGGTCTCTCATGAAAGCAGGTGGTTAAATAGAAATTCGCTGCTCAGCTGACCCGGTAGGAGCAAACGTATGCCAAAAATGTACACAGAATGAGCTTTTCAGTGAATAGCAGCCAGGCACATTTTAGCTAGTTTTACTTGTAAGTGGGGTTGGAAATGCTTTTCAGGCTCAGTACTGGGCTCAAAACATGCAGCCCTGAGGTCTCTCATGAAAGCAGGTGGTTAAATAGAAATTTGCTGCTCAGCTGACCCGGCAGGAGCAAACGTATGCCAAAAATGTACTCAGAATGAACTTTTCAGTGAAGAGAAGCCAGGCACATTTTAGCTAGTTTTACTTGTAAGTGGGTTGCTTTTCAGGCTCAGTACTGAGCTCAAAACATGCAGCCCGGAGGTCTCTCATGAAAGCAGGTGGTTAAATAGAAATTCGCTGCTCAGCTGACCCGGCAGGAGCAAACGTATGCTAAAAATGTACTCAGAAGGAGCTTTTCAGTGAATAGCAGCCAGGCACATTTTTGCTAGTTTTACTTGTAAGTGGGGTTGGAAACGCTTTTCAGGCTCAGTACTGGGCTCAAAACATGCAGCCCTGAGGTCTCTCATGAAAGCAGGTGGTTAAATAGAAATTCGCTGCTCAGCTGACCCGGCAGGAGCAAACATATGCTAAAAATGTACTCAGAATGAGCTTTTCAGTGAAGAGAAGCCAGGCACATTTTAGCTAGTTTTACTTGTAAGTGGGGTTGAAAATGCTTTTCAGGCTCAGTACTGGGCTCAAAACATGCAGCCCTGAGGTCTCTCATGAAAGCAGGTGGTTAAATAGAAATTCGCTGCTCAGCTGACCCGGTAGGAGCAAACGTATGCCAAAAATGTACACAGAATGAGCTTTTCAGTGAAGAGAAGCCAGGCACATTTTAGCTAGTTTTACTTGTAAGTGGGGTTGGAAATGCTTTTCAGGCTCAGTACTGGGCTCAAAACATGCAGCCCTGAGGTCTCTCATGATAGCAGGTGGTTAAATAGAAATTCGCTGCTCAGCTGACCCGGTAGGATCAAACGTATGCCAAAAATGTACACAGAATGAGCTTTTCAGTGAATAGCAGCCAGGCACATTTTAGCTAGTTTTACTTGTAAGTGGGGTTGGAAATGCTTTTCAGGCTCAGTACTGGGCTCAAAACATGCAGCCCTGAGGTCTCTCATGATAGCAGGTGGTTAAATAGAAATTCGCTGCTCAGCTGACCCGGCAGGAGCAAATGTATGCAAAAAATGTACTCAGAATGAGCTTTTCAGTGAAGAGAAGCCAGGCACATTTTAGCTAGTTTTACTTGTAAGTGGGGTTGGAAACGCTTTTCAGGATCAGTACTGGGCTCAAAACATGCAGCCCTGAGGTCTCTCATGATAGCAGGTGGTTAAATAGAAATTCGCTGCTCAGCTGACCCGGCAGGAGCAAACGTATGCCAAAAATGTACACAGAATTAGCTTTTCAGTGAATAGCAACCAGGCACATTTTAGCTAGTTTTACTTGTAAGTGGGGTTGGAAACGCTTTTCAGGATCAGTACTGGGCTCAAAACATGCAGCCCTGAGGTCTCTCATGATAGCAGGTGGTTAAATAGAAATTCGCTGCTCAGCTGACCCGGCAGGAGCAAACGTATGCTAAAATTGTACTCAGAATGAGCTTTTCAGTGAAGAGAAGCCAGGCACATTTTAGCTAGTTTTACTTGTAAGTGGGGTTGGAAATGCTTTTCAGGCTCAGTACTGGGCTCAAAACATGCAGCCCTGAGGTCTCTCATGATAGCAGGTGGTTAAATAGAAATTCGCGGCTCAGCTGACCCGGCAGGAGCAAACGTATGCTAAAAATGTACTCAGAATAAGCTTTTCAGTGAAAAGCATCCAGGGACATTTTAGCTAGTTTTACTTGTAAGTGGGTTTGGAAACGCTTTTCAGGATCAGTACTGGGCTCAAAACATGCAGCCCTGAGGTCTCTCATGATAGCAGGTGGTTAAATGGAAATTCTCTGCTCAGCTGATCCGGCAGGAGCAAACGTATGCCAAAAATGTACACAGAATGAGCTTTTCAGTGAATAGCAGCCAGGCACATTTTAGCTAGTTTTACTTGTAAGTGGGGTTGGAAATGCTTTTCAGGCTCAGTACTGGGCTCAAAACATGCAGCCCTGAGGTCTCTCATGAAAGCAGGTGGTTAAATAGAAATTCGCTGCTCAGCTGACCCGGTAGGAGCAAACGTATGCCAAAAATGTACACAGAAGGAGCTTTTCAGTGAATAGCAGCCAGGCACATTTTAGCTAGTTTTACTTGTAAGTGGGGTTGGAAACGCTTTTCAGGATCAGTACTGGGCCCAAAACATGCAGCCCTGAGGTCTCTCATGATAGCAGGTGGTTAAATAGAAATTCGCTGCTCAGCTGACCCGGCAGGAGCAAACGTATGCTAAAAATGTACTCAGAATAAGCTTTCAGTGAAGAGAAGCCAGGCACATTTTAGCTAGTTTTACTTGTAAGTGGGGTTGGAAATGCTTTTCAGGCTCAGTACTGGGCTCAAAACATGCAGCCCTGAGGTCTCTCATGAAAGCAGGTGGTTAAATAGAAATTCGCTGCTCAGCTGACCCGGTAGGAGCAAACGTATCCTAAAAATGTACACAGTGAAAAGCAGCCAGGCACATCTTAGCTAGTTTTACTTGTAAGTGGGGTTGGAAACGCTTTTCATGATCAGTACTGGGCTCAAAACATGCAGCCCTGAGGTCTCTCATGATAGCAGGTGGGTAAATAGAAATTCGCTGCTCAGCTGACCCGGCAGGAGCAAACGTATGCTAAAAATGTACACAGAATGAGCTTTTCAGTGAAGAGAAGCCAGGCACATTTTAGCTAGTTTTACTTGTAAGTGGGGTTGGAAATGCTTTTCAGGCTCAGTACTGGGCTCAAAACATGCAGCCCTGAGGTCTCTCATGAAAGCTGGTGGTTAAATAGAAATTTGCTGCTCAGCTGACACGGTAGGAGCAAACGTATGCCAAAAATGTACACAGAATGAGCTTTTTAGTGAATAGCAGCTAGGCACATTTTAGCTAGTTTTACTTGTAAGTGGGGTTGGAAACGCTTTTCAGGATCAGTACTGGGCTCAAAACATGCAGCCCAGAGGTCTCTCATGATAGCAGGTGGTTAAATAGAAATTCGCTGCTCAGCTGACCCAGCAGGAGCAAACGTATGCTAAAAATGTACTCAGAATGAGCTTTTCAGTGAAGAGAAGCCAGGCACATTTTAGCTAGTTTTACTTGTAAGTGGGGTTGATTTTCAGGCTCAGTACTGGGCTCAAAACATGCAGCCCTGAGGTCTCTCATGAAAGCAGGTGGTTAAATAGAAATTCGCTGTTCAGCTGACCTGGCAGGAGCAAACGTATGCTAAAAATGTACTCAGAATAAGCTTTTCAGTGAAGAGAAGCCAGGTACATTTTAGCTAGTTTTACTTGTAAGTGGGGTTGGAAATGCTTTTTAGGCTCAGTACTGGGCTCAAAACATGCAGCCCTGAGGTCTCTCATGAAAGCAGGTGGTTAAATAAAAAATTCGCTGCTCAGCTGACCCGGTAGGAGCAAACGTATGCCAAAAATGTACACAGAATGAGCTTTTCAGTGAATAGCAGCCAGGCACATTTTAGCTAGTTTTACTTGTAAGTGGGGTTGGAAACCCTTTTCAGGATCAGTACTGGGCTCAAAACATGCAGCCCTGAGGTCTCTCATGATAGCATGTGGTTAAATAGAAATTCGCTGCTCATCTGACCCGGCAGGAGCAAACGTATGCTAAAAATGTACTCAGAATGAGCTTTTCAGTGAAGAGAAGCCAGGCACATTTTAGCTAGTTTTACTTGTAAGTGGGGTTGGAAATGCTTTTCAGGCTCAGTACTGGGCTCAAAACATGCAGCCCTGAGGTCTCTCATGAAAGCAGGTGGTTAAATAGAAATTCGCTGCTCATCTGACCCGGCAGGAGCAAACGTATGCCAAAAATGTACTCAGAATGAACTTTTCAGTGAAGAGAAGCCAGGCACATTTTAGCTAGTTTTACTTGTAAGTGGGTTGCTTTTCAGGCTCAGTACTGAGCTCAAAACATGCAGCCCGGAGGTCTCTCATGAAAGCAGGTGGTTAAATAGAAATTCGCTGCTCAGCTGACCCGGCAGGAGCAAACGTATGCTAAAAATGTACTCAGAAGGAGCTTTCAGTGAATAGCAGCCAGGCACATTTTTGCTAGTTTTACTTGTAAGTGGGGTTGGAAACGCTTTTCAGGCTCAGTACTGGGCTCAAAACATGCAGCCCTGAGGTCTCTCATGAAAGCAGGTGGTTAAATAGAAATTCGCTGCTCAGCTGACCCGGCAGGAGCAAACATATGCTAAAAATGTACTCAGAATGAGCTTTTCAGTGAAGAGAAGCCAGGCACATTTTAGCTAGTTTTACTTGTAAGTGGGGTTGAAAATGCTTTTCAGGCTCAGTACTGGGCTCAAAACATGCAGCCCTGAGGTCTCTCATGAAAGCAGGTGGTTAAATAGAAATTCGCTGCTCAGCTGACCCGGTAGGAGCAAACGTATGCCAAAAATGTACACAGAATGAGCTTTTCAGTGAAGAGAAGCCAGGCACATTTTAGCTAGTTTTACTTGTAAGTGGGGTTGGAAATGCTTTTCAGGCTCAGTACTGGGCTCAAAACATGCAGCCCTGAGGTCTCTCATGAAAGCAGGTGGTTAAATAGAAATTCGCTGCTCAGCTGACCCGGTAGGAGCAAACGTATGCCAAAAATGTACACAGAAGGAGCTTTTCAGTGAATAGCAGCCAGGCACATTTTAGCTAGTTTTACTTGTAAGTGGGGTTGGAAACGCTTTTCAGGATCAGTACTGGGCCCAAAACATGCAGCCCTGAGGTCTCTCATGATAGCAGGTGGTTAAATAGAAATTCGCTGCTCAGCTGACCCGGCAGGAGCAAACGTATGCTAAAAATGTACTCAGAATAAGCTTTCAGTGAAGAGAAGCCAGGCACATTTTAGCTAGTTTTACTTGTAAGTGGGGTTGGAAATGCTTTTCAGGCTCAGTACTGGGCTCAAAACATGCAGCCCTGAGGTCTCTCATGAAAGCAGGTGGTTAAATAGAAATTCGCTGCTCAGCTGACCCGGTAGGAGCAAACGTATCCTAAAAATGTACACAGTGAAAAGCAGCCAGGCACATCTTAGCTAGTTTTACTTGTAAGTGGGGTTGGAAACGCTTTTCAGGATCAGTACTGGGCTCAAAACATGCAGCCCTGAGGTCTCTCATGATAGCAGGTGGGTAAATAGAAATTCGCTGCTCAGCTGACCCGGCAAGAGCAAACGTATGCTAAAAATGTACACAGAATGAGCTTTTCAGTGAAGAGAAGCCAGGCACATTTTAGCTAGTTTTACTTGTAAGTGGGGTTGGAAATGCTTTTCAGGCTCAGTACTGGGCTCAAAACATGCAGCCCTGAGGTCTCTCATGAAAGCTGGTGGTTAAATAGAAATTTGCTGCTCAGCTGACACGGTAGGAGCAAACGTATGCCAAAAATGTACACAGAATGAGCTTTTTAGTGAATAGCAGCTAGGCACATTTTAGCTAGTTTTACTTGTAAGTGGGGTTGGAAACGCTTTTCAGGATCAGTACTGGGCTCAAAACATGCAGCCCAGAGGTCTCTCATGATAGCAGGTGGTTAAATAGAAATTCGCTGCTCAGCTGACCCAGCAGGAGCAAACGTATGCTAAAAATGTACTCAGAATGAGCTTTTCAGTGAAGAGAAGCCAGGCACATTTTAGCTAGTTTTACTTGTAAGTGGGGTTGATTTTCAGGCTCAGTACTGGGCTCAAAACATGCAGCCCTGAGGTCTCTCATGAAAGCAGGTGGTTAAATAGAAATTCGCTGCTCAGCTGACCCGGCAGGAGCAAACGTATGCTAAAAATGTACTCAGAATAAGCTTTTCAGTGAAGAGAAGCCAGGTACATTTTAGCTAGTTTTACTTGTAAGTGGGGTTGGAAATGCTTTTCAGGCTCAGTACTGGGCTCAAAACATGCAGCCCTGAGGTCTCTCATGAAAGCAGGTGGTTAAATAGAAATTCGCTGCTCAGCTGACCCGGTAGGAGCAAACGTATGCCAAAAATGTACACAGAATGAGCTTTTCAGTGAATAGCAGCCAGGCACATTTTAGCTAGTTTTACTTGTAAGTGGGGTTGGAAACCCTTTTCAGGATCAGTACTGGGCTCAAAACATGCAGCCCTGAGGTCTCTCATGATAGCATGTGGTTAAATAGAAATTCGCTGCTCATCTGACCCGGCAGGAGCAAACGTATGCTAAAAATGTACTCAGAATGAGCTTTTCAGTGAAGAGAAGCCAGGCACATTTTAGCTAGTTTTACTTGTAAGTGGGGTTGGAAATGCTTTTCAGGCTCAGTACTGGGCTCAAAACATGCAGCCCTGAGGTCTCTCATGAAAGCAGGTGGTTAAATAGAAATTCGCTGCTCATCTGACACGGTAGGGGCAAACGTATGCCAAAAATGTACACAGAATGAGCTTTTCAGTGAATAGCAGCCAGGCACATTTTAGGTAGTTTTACTTGGAAGTGGGGTTGGAAACGCTTTTCAGGATCAGTACTGGGCTCAAAACATGCAGCCCTGAGGTCTCTCATGATAGCAGGTGGTTAAATAGAAATTCGCTGCTCAGCTGACCCGGTAGGAGCAAACGTATGCCAAAAATGTACACAGAATGAGCTTTTCAGTGAAGAGAAGCCAGGCACATTTTAGCTAATTTTACTTGTAAGTGGGGTTGGAAATGCTTTTCAGGCTCAGCACTGGGCTGAAAACATGCAGCCCTGAGGTCTCTCATGATAGCAGGTGGTTAAATAGAAATTCGCTGCTCAGCTGACCCGGTAGGAGCAAACGTATGCCAAAAATGTACACAGAATGAGCTTTTCAGTGAATAGCAGCCAGGCACATTTTAGCTAGTTTTACTTGTAAGTGGGGTTGGAAATGCTTTTCAGGCTCAGTACTGGGCTCAAAACATGCAGCCCTGAGGTCTCTCATGATAGCAGGTGGTTAAATAGAAATTCGCTGCTCAGCTGACCCGGCAGGAGCAAACGTATGCTAAAAATGTACTCAGAATGAGCTTTTCAGTGAAGAGAAGCCAGGCACATTTTAGCTAGTTTTACTTGTAAGTGGGGTTGGAAATGCTTTTCAGGCTCAGTACTGGGCTCAAAACATGCAGCCCTGAGGTCTCTCATGATAGCAGGTGGTTAAATAGAAATTTGCGGCTCAGATGACCCGGCAGGAGCAAACGTATGCTAAAAATGTACTCAGAATGAGCTTTTCAGTGAATAGCAGCCAGGCACATTTTAGCTAGTTTTAATTGTAAGTGGGGTTGGAAATGCTTTTCAGGCTCAGTACTGGGCTCAAAACATGCAGCCCTGAGGTCTTTCATGAAAACAGGTGGTTAAATAGAAATTCGCTGCTCAGCTGACCCGGTAGGAGCAAACGTATGCCAAAAATGTACACAGAAGGAGCTTTTCAGTGAATAGCAGCCAGGCACATTTTAGCTAGTTTTACTTGTAAGTGGGGTTGGAAACGCTTTTCAGGATCAGTACTGGGCTCAAAACATGCAGCCCTGAGGTCTCTCATGATAGCAGGTGGTTAAATAGAAATTCGCTGCTCAGCTGGCCCGGTAGGAGCAAACGTATGTCAAAAATGTACACAGAATGAGCTTTTCAGTGAATAGCAGCCAGGCACATTTTAGCTAGTTTTACTTGTAAGTGGGGTTGGAAATGCTTTTCAGGCTCAGTACTGGGCTCAAAACATGCAGCCCTGAGGTCTCTCATGAAAGCAGGTGGTTAAATAGAAATTCGATGCTCAGCTGACCCGGTAGGAGCAAACGTATGCCAAAAATGTCCACAGTGAATAGCAGCCAGGCACATTTTAGCTAGTTTTACTTGTAAGTGGGGTTGGAAACGCTTTTCAGGATCAGTACTGGGCTCAAAACATGCAGCCCTGAGGTCTCTCATGATAGCAGGTGGGTAAATAGAAATTCGCTGCTCAGCTGACCCGGCAGGAGCAAACATATGCTAAAAATGTACTCAGAATGAGCATTTCAGTGAAGAGAAGCCAGGCACATTTTAGCTAGTTTTACTTGTAAGTGGGGTTGGAAATGCTTTTCAGGCTCAGTACTGGGCTCAAAACATGCAGCCCTGAGGTCTCTCATGAAAGCTGGTGGTTAAATAGAAATTCGCTGCTCAGCTGACCCGGTAGGAGCAAACGTATGCCAAAAATGTACACAGAATGAGCTTTTTAGTGAATAGCAGCCAGGCACATTTTAGTTAGTTTCACTTGTAAGTGGGGTTGGAAACGCTTTTCAGGATCAGTACTGGGCTCAAAACATGCATCCCTGAGTTCTCTCATGATAGCAGATGGTTAAATAGAAATTCGCTGCTCAGCTGACCCAGCAGGAGCAAACGTATTCTAAAAATGTTCTCAGAATGAGCTTTTCAGTGAAGAGAAGCCAGGCACATTTTAGCTAGTTTTACTTGTAAGTGGGGTTGCTTTTCAGGCTCAGTACTGGGCTCAAAACATGCAGCCCTGAGGTCTCTCATGAAAGCAGGTGGTTAAATAGAAATTCGCTGCTCAGCTGACCCGGCAGGAGCAAACGTATGCTAAAAATGTACTCAGAATAAGCTTTTTAGTGAAGAGAAGCCAGGCACATTTTAACTAGTTTTACTTGTAAGTGGGGTTGGAAATGCTTTTTAGGCTCAGTACTGGGCTCAAAACATGCAGCCCTGAGGTCTCTCATGAAAGCAGGTGGTTAAATAGAAATTCGCTGCTCAGCTGACCCGGTAGGAGCAAACAAATGCCAAAAATGTACACAGAATGAGCTTTTCAGTGAATAGCAGCCAGGCACATTTTAGCTAGTTTTACTTGTAAGTGGGGTTGGAAACGCTTTTCAGGATCAGTACTGGGCTCAAAACATGCAGCCCTGAGGTCTCTCATGATAGCAGGTGGTTAAATAGAAATTCGCTGATCAGATGACCCGGCAGGAGCAAACGTATGCTAAAAATGTACTCAGAATGAGCTTTTCAGTAAATAGCAGCCAGGCACATTTTAGCTAGTTTTACTTGTAAGTGGGGTTGGAAACGCTTTTCAGGATCAGTACTGGGCTCAAAACGTGCAGCCCTGAGGTCTCTCATAATAGCAGGTGGTTAAATAGAAATGCGCTGCTCAGCTGACCTGGCAGGAGCAAACGTATGCCAAAAAAGTACTCAGAATGAGCTTTTCAGTGAAGAGAAGCCAGGCACATTTTAGCTAGTTTTACTTGTAAGTGGGGTTGGAAACGCTTTTCAGGCTCAGTACTGGGCTCAAAACATGCAGCCCTGAGGTCTCTCATGAAAGCAGGTGGTTAAATAGAAATTCGCTGCTCAGCTGACCCGGTAGGAGCAAACGTATGCCAAAAATGTACACAGAATGAGCTTTTCAGTGAATAGCAGCCAGGCACATTTTAGCTAGTTTTACTTGTAAGTGGGGTTGGAAATGCTTTTCAGGCTCAGTACTGGGCTCAAAACATGCAGCCCTGAGGTCTCTCATGAAAGCAGGTGGTTAAATAGAAATTTGCTGCTCAGCTGACCCGGCAGGAGCAAACGTATGCCAAAAATGTACTCAGAATGAACTTTTCAGTGAAGAGAAGCCAGGCACATTTTAGCTAGTTTTACTTGTAAGTGGGTTGCTTTTCAGGCTCAGTACTGAGCTCAAAACATGCAGCCCGGAGGTCTCTCATGAAAGCAGGTGGTTAAATAGAAATTCGCTGCTCAGCTGACCCGGCAGGAGCAAACGTATGCTAAAAATGTACTCAGAATGAGCTTTTCAGTGAATAGCAGCCAGGCACATTTTTGCTAGTTTTACTTGTAAGTGGGGTTGGAAACGCTTTTCAGGCTCAGTACTGGGCTCAAAACATGCAGCCCTGAGGTCTCTCATGAAAGCAGGTGGTTAAATAGAAATTCGCTGCTCAGCTGACCCGGCAGGAGCAAACATATGCTAAAAATGTACTCAGAATGAGCTTTTCAGTGAAGAGAAGCCAGGCACATTTTAGCTAGTTTTACTTGTAAGTGGGGTTGAAAATGCTTTTCAGGCTCAGTACTGGGCTCAAAACATGCAGCCCTGAGGTCTCTCATGAAAGCAGCTGGTTAAATAGAAATTCGCTGCTCAGCTGACCCGGTAGGAGCAAACGTATGCCAAAAATGTACACAGAATGAGCTTTTCAGTGAAGAGAAGCCAGGCACATTTTAGCTAGTTTTACTTGTAAGTGGGGTTGGAAATGCTTTTCAGGCTCAGTACTGGGCTCAAAACATGCAGCCCTGAGGTCTCTCATGATAGCAGGTGGTTAAATAGAAATTCGCTGCTCAGCTGACCCGGTAGGATCAAACGTATGCCAAAAATGTACACAGAATGAGCTTTTCAGTGAATAGCAGCCAGGCACATTTTAGCTAGTTTTACTTGTAAGTGGGGTTGGAAATGCTTTTCAGGCTCAGTACTGGGCTCAAAACATGCAGCCCTGAGGTCTCTCATGATAGCAGGTGGTTAAATAGAAATTCGCTGCTCAGCTGACCCGGCAGGAGCAAATGTATGCAAAAAATGTACTCAGAATGAGCTTTTCAGTGAAGAGAAGCCAGGCACATTTTAGCTAGTTTTACTTGTAAGTGGGGTTGGAAACGCTTTTCAGGATCAGTACTGGGCTCAAAACATGCAGCCCTGAGGTCTCTCATGATAGCAGGTGGTTAAATAGAAATTCGCTGCTCAGCTGGCCCGGTAGGAGCAAACGTATGCCAAAAATGTACACAGAATGAGCTTTTCAGTGAATAGCAGCCAGGCACATTTTAGCTAGTTTTACTTGTAAGTGGGGTTGGAAACGCTTTTCAGGATCAGTACTGGGCTCAAAACATGCAGCCCTGAGGTCTCTCATGATATCAGGTAGTTAAATAGAAATTCGCTGCTCAGCTGACCCGGCAGGAGCAAACGTATGCTAAAAATGTACTCAGAATAAGCTTTTCAGTGAAGAGAAGCCAGGCACATTTTAGCTAGTTTTACTTGTAAGTGGGGTTGGAAATGCTTTTCAGGCTCAGTACTGGGCTCAAAACATGCAGCCCTGAGGTCTCTCATGAAAGCAGGTGGTTAAATAGAAATTCGATGCTCAGCTGACCCGGTAGGAGCAAACGTATGCCAAAAATGTCCACAGTGAATAGCAGCCAGGCACATTTTAGCTAGTTTTACTTGTAAGTGGGGTTGGAAACGCTTTTCAGGATCAGTACTGGGCTCAAAACATGCAGCCCTGAGGTCTCTCATGATAGCAGGTGGGTTAATAGAAATTCGCTGCTCAGCTGACCCGGCAGGAGCAAACATATGCTAAAAATGTACTCAGAATGAGCTTTTCAGTGAAGAGAAGCCAGGCACATTTTAGCTAGTTTTACTTGTAAGTGGGGTTGGAAATGCTTTTCAGGCTCAGTACTGGGCTCAAAACATGCAGCCCTGAGGTCTCTCATGAAAGCTGGTGGTTAAATAGAAATTCGCTGCTCAGCTGACCCGGTAGGAGCAAACGTATGCCAAAAATGTACACAGAATGAGCTTTTTAGTGAATAGCAGCCAGGCACATTTTAGTTAGTTTTACTTGTAAGTGGGGTTGGAAACGCTTTTCAGGATCAGTACTGGGCTCAAAACATGCAGTCCTGAGGTCTCTCATGATAGCAGGTGGTAAAATAGAAATTCGCTGCTCAGCTGACCCAGCAGGAGCAAACGTATGCTAAAAATGTACTCAGAATGAGCTTTTCAGTGAAGAGAAGCCAGGCACATTTTAGCTAGTTTTACTTGTAAGTGGGGTTGCTTTTCAGGGTCAGTACTGGGCTCAAAACATGCAGCCCTGAGGTCTCTCATGAAAGCAGGTGGTTAAATAGAAATTCGCTGCTCAGCTGACCCGGCAGGAGCAAACGTATGCTAAAAATGTACTCAGAATGAGCTTTTCAGTGAAGAGAAGCCAGGCACATTTTAGCTAGTTTTACTTGTAAGTGGGGTTGGAAATGCTTTTTAGGCTCAGTACTGGGCTCAAAACATGCAGCCCTGAGGTCTCTCATGAAAGCAGGTGGTTAAATAGAAATTCGCTGCTCAGCTGACCCGGTAGGAGCAAACGTATGCCAAAAATGTACACAGAATGAGCTTTTCAGTGAATAGCAGCCAGGCACATTTTAGCTAGTTTTACATGTAAGTGGGGTTGGAAACGCTTTTCAGGATCAGTACTGGGCTCAAAACGTGCAGCCCTGAGGTCTCTCATGATAGCAGGTGGTTAAATAAAAATTCGCTGCTCAGCTGACCCGGCAGGAGCAAACGTATGCCAAAAATGTACTCAGAATGAGCTTTTCAGTGAAGAGAAGCCAGGCACATTTTAGCTAGTTTTACTTGTAAGTGGGGTTGGAAACGCTTTTCAGGCTCAGTACTGGGCTCAAAACATGCAGCCCTGAGGTCTCTCATGAAAGCAGGTGCTTAAATAGAAATTTGCTGCTCATCTGACCCGGTAGGGGCAAACGTATGCCAAAAATGTACACAGAATAAGCTGTTCAGTGAATAGCAGCCAGGCACATTTTAGCTAGTTTTACTTGTAAGTGGGGTTGGAAACGCTTTTCAGGATCAGTACTGGGCTCAAAACATGCAGCCCTGAGGTCTCTCATGATAGCAGGTGGTTAAATAGAAATTCGCTGCCCAGCTGACCCGGCAGGAGCTAACGTATGCTAAAAATGTACTCAGAATGAGCTTTTCAGTGAAGAGAAGCCAGGCACATTTTTGCTCATTTTACTTGTAAGTGGGGTTGGAAATGCTTTTCAGGCTCAGTACATGGCTCAAAACATGCAGCCCTGAGGTCTCTCATGAAAGCAGGTGGTTAAATAGAAATTCGCTGCTCAGCTGACCCGGTAGGAGCAAACGTATGCCAAAAATGTACACAGAATGAGCTTTTCAGTGAATAGCAGCCAGGCACATTTTAGCTAGTTTTACTTGTAAGTGGGGTTGGAAACGCTTTTCAGGATCAGTACTGGGCTCAAAACATGCAGCCCTGAGGTCTCTCATGATATCAGGTAGTTAAATAGAAATTTGCTGCTCAGCTGACCCGGCAGGAGCAAACGTATGCTAAAAATGTACTCAGAATAAGCTTTTCAGTGAAGAGAAGCCAGGCACATTTTAGCTAGTTTTACTTGTAAGTGGGGTTGGAAATGCTTTTCAGGCTCAGTACTGGGCTCAAAACATGCAGCCCTGAGGTCTCTCATGAAAGCAGGTGGTTAAATAGAAATTCGATGCTCAGCTGACCCGGTAGGAGCAAACGTATGCCAAAAATGTCCACAGTGAATAGCAGCCAGGCACATTTTAGCTAGTTTTACTTGTAAGTGGGGTTGGAAACGCTTTTCAGGATCAGTACTGGGCTCAAAACATGCAGCCCTGAGGTCTCTCATGATAGCAGGTGGGTTAATAGAAATTCGCTGCTCAGCTGACCCGGCAGGAGCAAACATATGCTAAAAATGTACTCAGAATGACCTTTTCAGTGAAGAGAAGCCAGGCACATTTTAGCTAGTTTTACTTGTAAGTGGGGTTGGAAATGCTTTTCAGGCTCAGTACTGGGCTCAAAACATGCAGCCCTGAGGTCTCTCATGAAAGCTGGTGGTTAAATAGAAATTCGCTGCTCAGCTGACCCGGTAGGAGCAAACGTATGCCAAAAATGTACACAGAATGAGCTTTTTAGTGAATAGCAGCCAGGCACATTTTAGTTAGTTTTACTTGTAAGTGGGGTTGGAAACGCTTTTCAGGATCAGTACTGGGCTCAAAACATGCAGTCCTGAGGTCTCTCATGATAGCAGGTGGTTAAATAGAAATTCGCTGCTCAGCTGACCCAGCAGGAGCAAACGTATGCTAAAAATGTACTCAGAATGAGCTTTTCAGTGAAGAGAAGCCAGGCACATTTTAGCTAGTTTTATTTGTAAGTGGGGTTGCTTTTCAGGCTCAGTACTGGGCTCAAAACATGCAGCCCTGAGGTCTCTCATGAAAGCAGGTGGTTAAATAGAAATTCGCTGCTCAGCTGACCCGGCAGGAGCAAACGTATGCTAAAAATGTACTCAGAATGAGCTTTTCAGTGAAGAGAAGCCAGGCACATTTTAGCTAGTTTTACTTGTAAGTGGGGTTGGAAATGCTTTTTAGGCTCAGTACTGGGATCAAAACATGCAGCCCTGAGGTCTCTCATGAAAGCAGGTGGTTAAATAGAAATTCGCTGCTCAGCTGACCCGGTAGGAGCAAACGTATGCCAAAAATGTACACAGAATGAGCTTTTCAGTGAATAGCAGCCAGGCACATTTTAGCTAGTTTTACTTGTAAGTGGGGTTGGAAACGCTTTTCAGGATCAGTACTGGGCTAAAAACATGCAGCCCTGAGGTCTCTCATGATAGCAGGTGGTTAAATAGAAATTCGCTGCTCAGATGACCCGGCAGGAGCAAACGTATGCTAAAAATGTACTCAGAATGAGCTTTTCAGTGAATAGCAGCCAGGCACATTTTAGCTAGTTTTACATGTAAGTGGGGTTGGAAACGCTTTTCAGGATCAGTACTGGGCTCAAAACGTGCAGCCCTGAGGTCTCTCATGATAGCAGGGGGTTAAATAGAAATTCGCTGCTCAGCTGACCCGGCAGGAGCAAACGTATGCCAAAAATGTACTCAGAATGAGCTTTTCAGTGAAGAAAAGCCAGGCACATTTTAGCTAGTTTTACTTGTAAGTGGGGTTGGAAATGCTTTTCAGGCTCAGTACTGGGCTCAAAACATGCAGCCCTGAGGTCTCTCATGAAAGCAGGTGGTTAAATAGAAATTCGCTGCTCAGCTGACCCGGTAGGAGCAAACGTATGCCAAAAATGTACACAGAATGAGCTTTTCAGTGAATAGCAGCCAGGCACATTTTAGCTAGTTTTACTTAGTGGGGTTGGAAACGCTTTTCAGGATCAGTACTGGGCTCAAAACATGCAGCCCTGAGGTCTCTCATGATAGCAGGTGGTTAAATAGAAATTCGCTGCCCAGCTGACCCGGCAGGAGCTAACGTATGCTAAAAATGTACTCAGAATGAGCTTTTCAGTGAAGAGAAGCCAGGCACATTTTAGCTCGTTTTACTTGTAAGTGGGGTTGGAAATGCTTTTCAGGCTCAGTACTGGGCTCAAAACATGCAGCCCTGAGGTCTCTCATGAAAGCAGGTGGTTAAATAGAAATTCGCTGCTCAGCTGACCCGGTAGGAGCAAACGTATGCCAAAAATGTACACAGAATGAGCTTTTCAGTGAATAGCAGCCAGGCACATTTTTGCTAGTTTTACTTGTAAGTGGGGTTGGAAACGCTTTTCAGGCTCAGTACTGGGCTCAAAACATGCAGCCCTGAGGTCTCTCATGAAAGCAGGTGGTTAAATAGAAATTCGCTGCTCAGCTGACCCGGCAGGAGCAAACATATGCTAAAAATGTACTCAGAATGAGCTTTTCAGTGAAGAGAAGCCAGGCACATTTTAGCTAGTTTTACTTGTAAGTGGGGTTGAAAATGCTTTTCAGGCTCAGTACTGGGCTCAAAACATGCAGCCCTGAGGTCTCTCATGAAAGCAGGTGGTTAAATAGAAATTCGCTGCTCAGCTGACCCGGTAGGAGCAAACGTATGCCAAAAATGTACACAGAATGAGCTTTTCAGTGAAGAGAAGCCAGGCACATTTTAGCTAGTTGTACTTGTAAGTGGGGTTGGAAATGCTTTTCAGGCTCAGTACTGGGCTCAAAACATGCAGCCCTGAGGTCTCTCATGATAGCAGGTGGTTAAATAGAAATTCGCTGCTCAGCTGACCCGGTAGGATCAAACGTATGCCAAAAATGTACACAGAATGAGCTTTTCAGTGAATAGCAGCCAGGCACATTTTAGCTAGTTTTACTTGTAAGTGGGGTTGGAAATGCTTTTCAGGCTCAGTACTGGGCTCAAAACATGCAGCCCTGAGGTCTCTCATGATAGCAGGTGGTTAAATAGAAATTCGCTGCTCAGCTGACCCGGCAGGAGCAAATGTATGCAAAAAATGTACTCAGAATGAGCTTTTCAGTGAAGAGAAGCCAGGCACATTTTAGCTAGTTTTACTTGTAAGTGGGGTTGGAAACGCTTTTCAGGATCAGTACTGGGCTCAAAACATGCAGCCCTGAGGTCTCTCATGATAGCAGGTGGTTAAATAGAAATTCGCTGCTCAGCTGACCCGGCAGGAGCAAACATATGCCAAAAATGTACACAGAATTAGCTTTTCAGTGAATAGCAACCAGGCACATTTTAGCTAGTTTTACTTGTAAGTGGGGTTGGAAACGCTTTTCAGGATCAGTACTGGGCTCAAAACATGCAGCCCTGAGGTCTCTCATGATAGCAGGTGGTTAAATAGAAATTCGCTGCTCAGCTGACCCGGCAGGAGCAAACGTATGCTAAAATTGTACTCAGAATGAGCTTTTCAGTGAAGAGAAGCCAGGCACATTTTAGCTAGTTTTACTTGTAAGTGGGGTTGGAAATGCTTTTCAGGCTCAGTACTGGGCTCAAAACATGCAGCCCTGAGGTCTCTCATGATAGCAGGTGGTTAAATAGAAATTCGCGGCTCAGCTGACCCGGCAGGAGCAAACGTATGCTAAAAATGTACTCAGAATAAGCTTTTCAGTGAAAAGCATCCAGGGACATTTTAGCTAGTTTTACTTGTAAGTGGGTTTGGAAACGCTTTTCAGGATCAGTACTGGGCTCAAAACATGCAGCCCTGAGGTCTCTCATGATAGCAGGTGGTTAAATGGAAATTCTCTGCTCAGCTGATCCGGCAGGAGCAAACGTATGCCAAAAATGTACACAGAATGAGCTTTTCAGTGAATAGCAGCCAGGCACATTTTAGCTAGTTTTACTTGTAAGTGGGGTTGGAAATGCTTTTCAGGCTCAGTAATGGGCTCAAAACATGCAGCCCTGAGGTCTCTCATGAAAGCAGGTGGTTAAATAGAAATTCGCTGCTCAGCTGACCCGGTAGGAGCAAACGTATGCCAAAAATGTACACAGAAGGAGCTTTTCAGTGAATAGCAGCCAGGCACATTTTAGCTAGTTTTACTTGTAAGTGGGGTTGGAAACGCTTTTCAGGATCAGTACTGGGCCCAAAACATGCAGCCCTGAGGTCTCTCATGATAGCAGGTGGTTAAATAGAAATTCGCTGCTCAGCTGACCCGGCAGGAGCAAACGTATGCTAAAAATGTACTCAGAATAAGCTTTCAGTGAAGAGAAGCCAGGCACATTTTAGCTAGTTTTACTTGTAAGTGGGGTTGGAAATGCTTTTCAGGCTCAGTACTGGGCTCAAAACATGCAGCCCTGAGGTCTCTCATGAAAGCAGGTGGTTAAATAGAAATTCGCTGCTCAGCTGACCCGGTAGGAGCAAACGTATCCTAAAAATGTACACAGTGAAAAGCAGCCAGGCACATCTTAGCTAGTTTTACTTGTAAGTGGGGTTGGAAACGCTTTTCAGGATCAGTACTGGGCGCAAAACATGCAGCCCTGAGGTCTCTCATGATAGCAGGTGGGTAAATAGAAATTCGCTGCTCAGCTGACCCGGCAGGAGCAAACGTATGCTAAAAATGTACACAGAATGAGCTTTTCAGTGAAGAGAAGCCAGGCACATTTTAGCTAGTTTTACTTGTAAGTGGGGTTGGAAATGCTTTTCAGGCTCAGTACTGGGCTCAAAACATGCAGCCCTGAGGTCTCTCATGAAAGCTGGTGGTTAAATAGAAATTTGCTGCTCAGCTGACACGGTAGGAGCAAACGTATGCCAAAAATGTACACAGAATGAGCTTTTTAGTGAATAGCAGCTAGGCACATTTTAGCTAGTTTTACTTGTAAGTGGGGTTGGAAACGCTTTTCAGGATCAGTACTGGGCTCAAAACATGCAGCCCAGAGGTCTCTCATGATAGCAGGTGGTTAAATAGAAATTCGCTGCTCAGCTGACCCAGCAGGAGCAAACGTATGCTAAAAATGTACTCAGAATGAGCTTTTCAGTGAAGAGAAGCCAGGCACATTTTAGCTAGTTTTACTTGTAAGTGGGGTTGGAAATGCTTTTCAGGCTCAGTACTGGGCTCAAAACATGCAGCCCTGAGGTCTCTCATGATAGCAGGTGGTTAAATAGAAATTCGCGGCTCAGCTGACCCGGCAGGAGCAAACGTATGCTAAAAATGTACTCAGAATAAGCTTTTCAGTGAAGAGAAGCCAGGCACATTTTAGCTAGTTTTACTTGTAAGTGGGGTTGATTTTCAGGCTCAGTACTGGGCTCAAAACATGCAGCCCTGAGGTCTCTCATGAAAGCAGGTGGTTAAATAGAAATTCGCTGTTCAGCTGACCTGGCAGGAGCAAACGTATGCTAAAAATGTACTCAGAATAAGCTTTTCAGTGAAGAGAAGCCAGGTACATTTTAGCTAGTTTTACTTGTAAGTGGGGTTGGAAATGCTTTTTAGGCTCAGTACTGGGCTCAAAACATGCAGCCCTGAGGTCTCTCATGAAAGCAGGTGGTTAAATAAAAAATTCGCTGCTCAGCTGACCCGGTAGGAGCAAACGTATGCCAAAAATGTACACAGAATGAGCTTTTCAGTGAATAGCAGCCAGGCACATTTTAGCTAGTTTTACTTGTAAGTGGGGTTGGAAACCCTTTTCAGGATCAGTACTGGGCTCAAAACATGCAGCCCTGAGGTCTCTCATGATAGCATGTGGTTAAATAGAAATTCGCTGCTCATCTGACCCGGCAGGAGCAAACGTATGCTAAAAATGTACTCAGAATGAGCTTTTCAGTGAAGAGAAGCCAGGCACATTTTAGCTAGTTTTACTTGTAAGTGGGGTTGGAAATGCTTTTCAGGCTCAGTACTGGGCTCAAAACATGCAGCCCTGAGGTCTCTCATGAAAGCAGGTGGTTAAATAGAAATTCGCTGCTCATCTGACCCGGCAGGAGCAAACGTATGCCAAAAATGTACTCAGAATGAACTTTTCAGTGAAGAGAAGCCAGGCACATTTTAGCTAGTTTTACTTGTAAGTGGGTTGCTTTTCAGGCTCAGTACTGAGCTCAAAACATGCAGCCCGGAGGTCTCTCATGAAAGCAGGTGGTTAAATAGAAATTCGCTGCTCAGCTGACCCGGCAGGAGCAAACGTATGCTAAAAATGTACTCAGAAGGAGCTTTTCAGTGAATAGCAGCCAGGCACATTTTTGCTAGTTTTACTTGTAAGTGGGGTTGGAAACGCTTTTCAGGCTCAGTACTGGGCTCAAAACATGCAGCCCTGAGGTCTCTCATGATAGCAGGTGGTTAAATAGAAATTCGCTGCTCAGCTGACCCGGCAGGAGCAAATGTATGCAAAAAATGTACTCAGAATGAGCTTTTCAGTGAAGAGAAGCCAGGCACATTTTAGCTAGTTTTACTTGTAAGTGGGGTTGGAAACGCTTTTCAGGATCAGTACTGGGCTCAAAACATGCAGCCCTGAGGTCTCTCATGATAGCAGGTGGTTAAATAGAAATTCGCTGCTCAGCTGGCCCGGTAGGAGCAAACGTATGCCAAAAATGTACACAGAATGAGCTTTTCAGTGAATAGCAGCCAGGCACATTTTAGCTAGTTTTACTTGTAAGTGGGGTTGGAAACGCTTTTCAGGATCAGTACTGGGCTCAAAACATGCAGCCCTGAGGTCTCTCATGATATCAGGTAGTTAAATAGAAATTCGCTACTCAGCTGACCCGGCAGGAGCAAACGTATGCTAAAAATGTACTCAGAATAAGCTTTTCAGTGAAGAGAAGCCAGGCACATTTTAGCTAGTTTTACTTGTAAGTGGGGTTGGAAATGCTTTTCAGGCTCAGTACTGGGCTCAAAACATGCAGCCCTGAGGTCTCTCATGAAAGCAGGTGGTTAAATAGAAATTCGATGCTCAGCTGACCCGGTAGGAGCAAACGTATGCCAAAAATGTCCACAGTGAATAGCAGCCAGGCACATTTTAGCTAGTTTTACTTGTAAGTGGGGTTGGAAACGCTTTTCAGGATCAGTACTGGGCTCAAAACATGCAGCCCTGAGGTCTCTCATGATAGCAGGTGGGTTAATAGAAATTCGCTGCTCAGCTGACCCGGCAGGAGCAAACATATGCTAAAAATGTACTCAGAAGGAGCTTTTCAGTGAAGAGAAGCCAGGCACATTTTAGCTAGTTTTACTTGTAAGTGGGGTTGGAAATGCTTTTCAGGCTCAGTACTGGGCTCAAAACATGCAGCCCTGAGGTCTCTCATGAAAGCTGGTGGTTAAATAGAAATTCGCTGCTCAGCTGACCCGGTAGGAGCAAACGTATGCCAAAAATGTACACAGAATGAGCTTTTTAGTGAATAGCAGCCAGGCACATTTTAGTTAGTTTTACTTGTAAGTGGGGTTGGAAACGCTTTTCAGGATCAGTACTGGGCTCAAAACATGCAGTCCTGAGGTCTCTCATGATAGCAGGTGGTTAAATAGAAATTCGCTGCTCAGCTGACCCAGCAGGAGCAAACGTATGCTAAAAATGTACTCAGAATGAGCTTTTCAGTGAAGAGAAGCCAGGCACATTTTAGCTAGTTTTACTTGTAAGTGGGGTTGCTTTTCAGGGTCAGTACTGGGCTCAAAACATGCAGCCCTGAGGTCTCTCATGAAAGCAGGTGGTTAAATAGAAATTCGCTGCTCAGCTGACCCGGCAGGAGCAAACGTATGCTAAAAATGTACTCAGAATGAGCTTTTCAGTGAAGAGAAGCCAGGCACATTTTAGCTAGTTTTACTTGTAAGTGGGGTTGGAAATGCTTTTTAGGCTCAGTACTGGGCTCAAAACATGCAGCCCTGAGGTCTCTCATGAAAGCAGGTGGTTAAATAGAAATTCGCTGCTCAGCTGACCCGGTAGGAGCAAACGTATGCCAAAAATGTACACAGAATGAGCTTTTCAGTGAATAGCAGCCAGGCACATTTTAGCTAGTTTTACATGTAAGTGGGGTTGGAAACGCTTTTCAGGATCAGTACTGGGCTCAAAACGTGCAGCCCTGAGGTCTCTCATGATAGCAGGTGGTTAAATAGAAATTCGCTGCTCAGCTGATCCGGCAGGAGCAAACGTATGCCAAAAATGTACTCAGAATGAGCTTTTCAGTGAAGAGAAGCCAGGCACATTTTAGCTAGTTTTACTTGTAAGTGGGGTTGGAAACGCTTTTCAGGCTCAGTACTGGGCTCAAAACATGCAGCCCTGAGGTCTCTCATGAAAGCAGGTGCTTAAATAGAAATTCGCTGCTCATCTGACCCGGTAGGGGCAAACGTATGCCAAAAATGTACACAGAATAAGCTGTTCAGTGAATAGCAGCCAGGCACATTTTAGCTAGTTTTACTTGTAAGTGGGGTTGGAAACGCTTTTCAGGATCAGTACTGGGCTCAAAACATGCAGCCCTGAGGTCTCTCATGATAGCAGGTGGTTAAATAGAAATTCGCTGCCCAGCTGACCCGGCAGGAGCTAACGTATGCTAAAAATGTACTCAGAATGAGCTTTTCAGTGAAGAGAAGCCAGGCACATTTTTGCTCGTTTTACTTGTAAGTGGGGTTGGAAATGCTTTTCAGGCTCAGTACATGGCTCAAAACATGCAGCCCTGAGGTCTCTCATGAAAGCAGGTGGTTAAATAGAAATTCGCTGCTCAGCTGACCCGGTAGGAGCAAACGTATGCCAAAAATGTACACAGAATGAGCTTTTCAGTGAATAGCAGCCAGGCACATTTTAGCTAGTTTTACTTGTAAGTGGGGTTGGAAACGCTTTTCAGGATCAGTACTGGGCTCAAAACATGCAGCCCTGAGGTCTCTCATGATATCAGGTAGTTAAATAGAAATTTGCTGCTCAGCTGACCCGGCAGGAGCAAACGTATGCTAAAAATGTACTCAGAATAAGCTTTTCAGTGAAGAGAAGCCAGGCACATTTTAGCTAGTTTTACTTGTAAGTGGGGTTGGAAATGCTTTTCAGGCTCAGTACTGGGCTCAAAACATGCAGCCCTGAGGTCTCTCATGAAAGCAGGTGGTTAAATAGAAATTCGATGCTCAGCTGACCCGGTAGGAGCAAACGTATGCCAAAAATGTCCACAGTGAATAGCAGCCAGGCACATTTTAGCTAGTTTTACTTGTAAGTGGGGTTGGAAACGCTTTTCAGGATCAGTACTGGGCTCAAAACATGCAGCCCTGAGGTCTCTCATGATAGCAGGTGGGTTAATAGAAATTCGCTGCTCAGCTGACCCGGCAGGAGCAAACGTATGCTAAAAATGTACTCAGAATGAGCTTTTCAGTGAAGAGAAGCCAGGCACATTTTAGCTAGTTTTATTTGTAAGTGGGGTTGCTTTTCAGGCTCAGTACTGGGCTCAAAACATGCAGCCCTGAGGTCTCTCATGAAAGCAGGTGGTTAAATAGAAATTCGCTGCTCAGCTGACCCGGCAGGAGCAAACGTATGCTAAAAATGTACTCAGAATGAGCTTTTCAGTGAAGAGAAGCCAGGCACATTTTAGCTAGTTTTACTTGTAAGTGGGGTTGGAAATGCTTTTTAGGCTCAGTACTGGGCTCAAAACATGCAGCCCTGAGGTCTCTCATGAAAGCAGGTGGTTAGATAGAAATTCGCTGCTCAGCTGACCCGGTAGGAGCAAACGTATGCCAAAAATGTACACAGAATGAGCTTTTCAGTGAATAGCAGCCAGGCACATTTTAGCTAGTTTTACTTGTAAGTGGGGTTGGAAACGCTTTTCAGGATCAGTACTGGGCTAAAAACATGCAGCCCTGAGGTCTCTCATGATAGCAGGTGGTTAAATAGAAATTCGCTGCTCAGATGACCCGGCAGGAGCAAACGTATGCTAAAAATGTACTCAGAATGAGCTTTTCAGTGAATAGCAGCCAGGCACATTTTAGCTAGTTTTACATGTAAGTGGGGTTGGAAACGCTTTTCAGGATCAGTACTGGGCTCAAAACGTGCAGCCCTGAGGTCTCTCATGATAGCAGGGGGTTAAATAGAAATTCGCTGCTCAGCTGACCCGGCAGGAGCAAACGTATGCCAAAAATGTACTCAGAATGAGCTTTTCAGTGAAGAGAAGCCAGGCACATTTTAGCTAGTTTTACTTGTAAGTGGGTTTGGAAACGCTTTTCAGGCTCAGTACTGGGCTCAAAACATGCAGCCCTGAGGTCTCTCATGAAAGCAGGTGCTTAAATAGAAATTCGCTGCTCATCTGACCCGGTAGGGGCAAACGTATGCCAAAAATGTACACAGAATAAGCTGTTCAGTGAATAGCAGCCAGGCACATTTTAGCTAGTTTTACTTGTAAGTGGGGTTGGAAACGCTTTTCAGGATCAGTACTGGGCTCAAAACATGCAGCCCTGAGGTCTCTCATGATAGCAGGTGGTTAAATAGAAATTCGCTGCTCAGCTGACCCGGCAGGAGCAAACGTATGCTAAAAATGAACTCAGAATGATCTTTTCAGTGAAGAGAAGCCAGGCACATTTTAGCTAGTTTTACTTGTAAGTGGGGTTGGAAATGCTTTTCAGGCTCAGTACTGGGCTCAAAACATGCAGCCCTGAGGTCTCTCATGAAAGCAGGTGGTTAAATAGAAATTCGCTGCTCAGCTGACCCGGTAGGAGCAAACGTATGCCAAAAATGTACACAGAATGAGCTTTTCAGTGAATAGCAGCCAGGCACATTTTAGCTAGTTTTACTTAGTGGGGTTGGAAACGCTTTTCAGGATCAGTACTGGGCTCAAAACATGCAGCCCTGAGGTCTCTCATGATAGCAGGTGGTTAAATAGAAATTCGCTGCCCAGCTGACCCGGCAGGAGCTAACGTATGCTAAAAATGTACTCAGAATGAGCTTTTCAGTGAAGAGAAGCCAGGCACATTTTAGCTCGTTTTACTTGTAAGTGGGGTTGGAAATGCTTTTCAGGCTCAGTACTGGGCTCAAAACATGCAGCCCTGAGGTCTCTCATGAAAGCAGGTGGTTAAATAGAAATTCGCTGCTCAGCTGACCCGGTAGGAGCAAACGTATGCCAAAAATGTACACAGAATGAGCTTTTCAGTGAATAGCAGCCAGGCACATTTTTGCTAGTTTTACTTGTAAGTGGGGTTGGAAACGCTTTTCAGGCTCAGTACTGGGCTCAAAACATGCAGCCCTGAGGTCTCTCATGAAAGCAGGTGGTTAAATAGAAATTCGCTGCTCAGCTGACCCGGCAGGAGCAAACATATGCTAAAAATGTACTCAGAATGAGCTTTTCAGTGAAGAGAAGCCAGGCACATTTTAGCTAGTTTTACTTGTAAGTGGGGTTGAAAATGCTTTTCAGGCTCAGTACTGGGCTCAAAACATGCAGCCCTGAGGTCTCTCATGAAAGCAGGTGGTTAAATAGAAATTCGCTGCTCAGCTGACCCGGTAGGAGCAAACGTATGCCAAAAATGTACACAGAATGAGCTTTTCAGTGAAGAGAAGCCAGGCACATTTTAGCTAGTTTTACTTGTAAGTGGGGTTGGAAATGCTTTTCAGGCTCAGTACTGGGCTCAAAACATGCAGCCCTGAGGTCTCTCATGATAGCAGGTGGTTAAATAGAAATTCGCTGCTCAGCTGACCCGGTAGGATCAAACGTATGCCAAAAATGTACACAGAATGAGCTTTTCAGTGAATAGCAGCCAGGCACATTTTAGCTAGTTTTACTTGTAAGTGGGGTTGGAAATGCTTTTCAGGCTCAGTACTGGGCTCAAAACATGCAGCCCTGAGGTCTCTCATGATAGCAGGTGGTTAAATAGAAATTCGCTGCTCAGCTGACCCGGCAGGAGCAAATGTATGCAAAAAATGTACTCAGAATGAGCTTTTCAGTGAAGAGAAGCCAGGCACATTTTAGCTAGTTTTACTTGTAAGTGGAGTTGGAAACGCTTTTCAGGATCAGTACTGGGCTCAAAACATGCAGCCCTGAGGTCTCTCATGATAGCAGGTGGTTAAATAGAAATTCGCTGCTCAGCTGACCCGGCAGGAGCAAACGTATGCCAAAAATGTACACAGAATTAGCTTTTCAGTGAATAGCAACCAGGCACATTTTAGCTAGTTTTACTTGTAAGTGGGGTTGGAAACGCTTTTCAGGATCAGTACTGGGCTCAAAACATGCAGCCCTGAGGTCTCTCATGATAGCAGGTGGTTAAATAGAAATTCGCTGCTCAGCTGACCCGGCAGGAGCAAACGTATGCTAAAATTGTACTCAGAATGAGCTTTTCAGTGAAGAGAAGCCAGGCACATTTTAGCTAGTTTTACTTGTAAGTGGGGTTGGAAATGCTTTTCAGGCTCAGTACTGGGCTCAAAACATGCAGCCCTGAGGTCTCTCATGATAGCAGGTGGTTAAATAGAAATTCGCGGCTCAGCTGACCCGGCAGGAGCAAACGTATGCTAAAAATGTACTCAGAATAAGCTTTTCAGTGAAAAGCATCCAGGGACATTTTAGCTAGTTTTACTTGTAAGTGGGTTTGGAAACGCTTTTCAGGATCAGTACTGGGCTCAAAACATGCAGCCCTGAGGTCTCTCATGATAGCAGGTGGTTAAATGGAAATTCTCTGCTCAGCTGATCCGGCAGGAGCAAACGTATGCCAAAAATGTACACAGAATGAGCTTTTCAGTGAATAGCAGCCAGGCACATTTTAGCTAGTTTTACTTGTAAGTGGGGTTGGAAATGCTTTTCAGGCTCAGTACTGGGCTCAAAACATGCAGCCCTGAGGTCTCTCATGAAAGCAGGTGGTTAAATAGAAATTCGCTGCTCAGCTGACCCGGTAGGAGCAAACGTATGCCAAAAATGTACACAGAAGGAGCTTTTCAGTGAATAGCAGCCAGGCACATTTTAGCTAGTTTTACTTGTAAGTGGGGTTGGAAACGCTTTTCAGGATCAGTACTGGGCCCAAAACATGCAGCCCTGAGGTCTCTCATGATAGCAGGTGGTTAAATAGAAATTCGCTGCTCAGCTGACCCGGCAGGAGCAAACGTATGCTAAAAATGTACTCAGAATAAGCTTTCAGTGAAGAGAAGCCAGGCACATTTTAGCTAGTTTTACTTGTAAGTGGGGTTGGAAATGCTTTTCAGGCTCAGTACTGGGCTCAAAACATGCAGCCCTGAGGTCTCTCATGAAAGCAGGTGGTTAAATAGAAATTCGCTGCTCAGCTGACCCGGTAGGAGCAAACGTATCCTAAAAATGTACACAGTGAAAAGCAGCCAGGCACATCTTAGCTAGTTTTACTTGTAAGTGGGGTTGGAAACGCTTTTCAGGATCAGTACTGGGCTCAAAACATGCAGCCCTGAGGTCTCTCATGATAGCAGGTGGGTAAATAGAAATTCGCTGCTCAGCTGACCCGGCAGGAGCAAACGTATGCTAAAAATGTACACAGAATGAGCTTTTCAGTGAAGAGAAGCCAGGCACATTTTAGCTAGTTTTACTTGTAAGTGGGGTTGTAAATGCTTTTCAGGCTCAGTACTGGGCTCAAAACATGCAGCCCTGAGGTCTCTCATGAAAGCTGGTGGTTAAATAGAAATTTGCTGCTCAGCTGACACGGTAGGAGCAAACGTATGCCAAAAATGTACACAGAATGAGCTTTTTAGTGAATAGCAGCTAGGCACATTTTAGCTAGTTTTACTTGTAAGTGGGGTTGGAAACGCTTTTCAGGATCAGTACTGGGCTCAAAACATGCAGCCCAGAGGTCTCTCATGATAGCAGGTGGTTAAATAGAAATTCGCTGCTCAGCTGACCCAGCAGGAGCAAACGTATGCTAAAAATGTACTCAGAATGAGCTTTTCAGTGAAGAGAAGCCAGGCACATTTTAGCTAGTTTTACTTGTAAGTGGGGTTGATTTTCAGGCTCAGTACTGGGCTCAAAACATGCAGCCCTGAGGTCTCTCATGAAAGCAGGTGGTTAAATAGAAATTCGCTGTTCAGCTGACCTGGCAGGAGCAAACGTATGCTAAAAATGTACTCAGAATAAGCTTTTCAGTGAAGAGAAGCCAGGTACATTTTAGCTAGTTTTACTTGTAAGTGGGGTTGGAAATGCTTTTTAGGCTCAGTACTGGGCTCAAAACATGCAGCCCTGAGGTCTCTCATGAAAGCAGGTGGTTAAATAAAAAATTCGCTGCTCAGCTGACCCGGTAGGAGCAAACGTATGCCAAAAATGTACACAGAATGAGCTTTTCAGTGAATAGCAGCCAGGCACATTTTAGCTAGTTTTACTTGTAAGTGGGGTTGGAAACCCTTTTCAGGATCAGTACTGGGCTCAAAACATGCAGCCCTGAGGTCTCTCATGATAGCATGTGGTTAAATAGAAATTCGCTGCTCATCTGACCCGGCAGGAGCAAACGTATGCTAAAAATGTACTCAGAATGAGCTTTTCAGTGAAGAGAAGCCAGGCACATTTTAGCTAGTTTTACTTGTAAGTGGGGTTGGAAATGCTTTTCAGGCTCAGTACTGGGCTCAAAACATGCAGCCCTGAGGTCTCTCATGAAAGCAGGTGGTTAAATAGAAATTCGCTGCTCATCTGACCCGGCAGGAGCAAACGTATGCCAAAAATGTACTCAGAATGAACTTTTCAGTGAAGAGAAGCCAGGCACATTTTAGCTAGTTTTACTTGTAAGTGGGTTGCTTTTCAGGCTCAGTACTGAGCTCAAAACATGCAGCCCGGAGGTCTCTCATGAAAGCAGGTGGTTAAATAGAAATTCGCTGCTCAGCTGACCCGGCAGGAGCAAACGTATGCTAAAAATGTACTCAGAAGGAGCTTTTCAGTGAATAGCAGCCAGGCACATTTTTGCTAGTTTTACTTGTAAGTGGGGTTGGAAACGCTTTTCAGGCTCAGTACTGGGCTCAAAACATGCAGCCCTGAGGTCTCTCATGAAAGCAGGTGGTTAAATAGAAATTCGCTGCTCAGCTGACCCGGCAGGAGCAAACATATGCTAAAAATGTACTCAGAATGAGCTTTTCAGTGAAGAGAAGCCAGGCACATTTTAGCTAGTTTTACTTGTAAGTGGGGTTGAAAATGCTTTTCAGGCTCAGTACTGGGCTCAAAACATGCAGCCCTGAGGTCTCTCATGAAAGCAGGTGGTTAAATAGAAATTCGCTGCTCAGCTGACCCGGTAGGAGCAAACGTATGCCAAAAATGTACACAGAATGAGCTTTTCAGTGAAGAGAAGCCAGGCACATTTTAGCTAGTTTTACTTGTAAGTGGGGTTGGAAATGCTTTTCAGGCTCAGTACTGGGCTCAAAACATGCAGCCCTGAGGTCTCTCATGATAGCAGGTGGTTAAATAGAAATTCGCTGCTCAGCTGACCCGGTAGGATCAAACGTATGCCAAAAATGTACACAGAATGAGCTTTTCAGTGAATAGCAGCCAGGCACATTTTAGCTAGTTTTACTTGTAAGTGGGGTTGGAAATGCTTTTCAGGCTCAGTACTGGGCTCAAAACATGCAGCCCTGAGGTCTCTCATGATAGCAGGTGGTTAAATAGAAATTCGCTGCTCAGCTGACCCGGCAGGAGCAAATGTATGCAAAAAATGTACTCAGAATGAGCTTTTCAGTGAAGAGAAGCCAGGCACATTTTAGCTAGTTTTACTTGTAAGTGGGGTTGGAAACGCTTTTCAGGATCAGTACTGGGCTCAAAACATGCAGCCCTGAGGTCTCTCATGATAGCAGGTGGTTAAATAGAAATTCGCTGCTCAGCTGACCCGGCAGGAGCAAACGTATGCCAAAAATGTACACAGAATTAGCTTTTCAGTGAATAGCAACCAGGCACATTTTAGCTAGTTTTACTTGTAAGTGGGGTTGGAAACGCTTTTCAGGATCAGTACTGGGCTCAAAACATGCAGCCCTGAGGTCTCTCATGATAGCAGGTGGTTAAATAGAAATTCGCTGCTCAGCTGACCCGGCAGGAGCAAACGTATGCTAAAATTGTACTCAGAATGAGCTTTTCAGTGAAGAGAAGCCAGGCACATTTTAGCTAGTTTTACTTGTAAGTGGGGTTGGAAATGCTTTTCAGGCTCAGTACTGGGCTCAAAACATGCAGCCCTGAGGTCTCTCATGATAGCAGGTGGTTAAATAGAAATTCGCGGCTCAGCTGACCCGGCAGGAGCAAACGTATGCTAAAAATGTACTCAGAATAAGCTTTTCAGTGAAAAGCATCCAGGGACATTTTAGCTAGTTTTACTTGTAAGTGGGTTTGGAAACGCTTTTCAGGATCAGTACTGGGCTCAAAACATGCAGCCCTGAGGTCTCTCATGATAGCAGGTGGTTAAATGGAAATTCTCTGCTCAGCTGATCCGGCAGGAGCAAACGTATGCCAAAAATGTACACAGAATGAGCTTTTCAGTGAATAGCAGCCAGGCACATTTTAGCTAGTTTTACTTGTAAGTGGGGTTGGAAATGCTTTTCAGGCTCAGTACTGGGCTCAAAACATGCAGCCCTGAGGTCTCTCATGAAAGCAGGTGGTTAAATAGAAATTCGCTGCTCAGCTGACCCGGTAGGAGCAAACGTATGCCAAAAATGTACACAGAAGGAGCTTTTCAGTGAATAGCAGCCAGGCACATTTTAGCTAGTTTTACTTGTAAGTGGGGTTGGAAACGCTTTTCAGGATCAGTACTGGGCCCAAAACATGCAGCCCTGAGGTCTCTCATGATAGCAGGTGGTTAAATAGAAATTCGCTGCTCAGCTGACCCGGCAGGAGCAAACGTATGCTAAAAATGTACTCAGAATAAGCTTTCAGTGAAGAGAAGCCAGGCACATTTTAGCTAGTTTTACTTGTAAGTGGGGTTGGAAATGCTTTTCAGGCTCAGTACTGGGCTCAAAACATGCAGCCCTGAGGTCTCTCATGAAAGCAGGTGGTTAAATAGAAATTCGCTGCTCAGCTGACCCGGTAGGAGCAAACGTATCCTAAAAATGTACACAGTGAAAAGCAGCCAGGCACATCTTAGCTAGTTTTACTTGTAAGTGGGGTTGGAAACGCTTTTCAGGATCAGTACTGGGCTCAAAACATGCAGCCCTGAGGTCTCTCATGATAGCAGGTGGGTAAATAGAAATTCGCTGCTCAGCTGACCCGGCAGGAGCAAACGTATGCTAAAAATGTACACAGAATGAGCTTTTCAGTGAAGAGAAGCCAGGCACATTTTAGCTAGTTTTACTTGTAAGTGGGGTTGGAAATGCTTTTCAGGCTCAGTACTGGGCTCAAAACATGCAGCCCTGAGGTCTCTCATGAAAGCTGGTGGTTAAATAGAAATTTGCTGCTCAGCTGACACGGTAGGAGCAAACGTATGCCAAAAATGTACACAGAATGAGCTTTTTAGTGAATAGCAGCTAGGCACATTTTAGCTAGTTTTACTTGTAAGTGGGGTTGGAAACGCTTTTCAGGATCAGTACTGGGCTCAAAACATGCAGCCCAGAGGTCTCTCATGATAGCAGGTGGTTAAATAGAAATTCGCTGCTCAGCTGACCCAGCAGGAGCAAACGTATGCTAAAAATGTACTCAGAATGAGCTTTTCAGTGAAGAGAAGCCAGGCACATTTTAGCTAGTTTTACTTGTAAGTGGGGTTGATTTTCAGGCTCAGTACTGGGCTCAAAACATGCAGCCCTGAGGTCTCTCATGAAAGCAGGTGGTTAAATAGAAATTCGCTGCTCAGCTGACCCGGCAGGAGCAAACGTATGCTAAAAATGTACTCAGAATAAGCTTTTCAGTGAAGAGAAGCCAGGTACATTTTAGCTAGTTTTACTTGTAAGTGGGGTTGGAAATGCTTTTCAGGCTCAGTACTGGGCTCAAAACATGCAGCCCTGAGGTCTCTCATGAAAGCAGGTGGTTAAATAGAAATTCGCTGCTCAGCTGACCCGGTAGGAGCAAACGTATGCCAAAAATGTACACAGAATGAGCTTTTCAGTGAATAGCAGCCAGGCACATTTTAGCTAGTTTTACTTGTAAGTGGGGTTGGAAACCCTTTTCAGGATCAGTACTGGGCTCAAAACATGCAGCCCTGAGGTCTCTCATGATAGCATGTGGTTAAATAGAAATTCGCTGCTCATCTGACCCGGCAGGAGCAAACGTATGCTAAAAATGTACTCAGAATGAGCTTTTCAGTGAAGAGAAGCCAGGCACATTTTAGCTAGTTTTACTTGTAAGTGGGGTTGGAAATGCTTTTCAGGCTCAGTACTGGGCTCAAAACATGCAGCCCTGAGGTCTCTCATGAAAGCAGGTGGTTAAATAGAAATTCGCTGCTCATCTGACACGGTAGGGGCAAACGTATGCCAAAAATGTACACAGAATGAGCTTTTCAGTGAATAGCAGCCAGGCACATTTTAGGTAGTTTTACTTGGAAGTGGGGTTGGAAACGCTTTTCAGGATCAGTACTGGGCTCAAAACATGCAGCCCTGAGGTCTCTCATGATAGCAGGTGGTTAAATAGAAATTCGCTGCTCAGCTGACCCGGTAGGAGCAAACGTATGCCAAAAATGTACACAGAATGAGCTTTTCAGTGAAGAGAAGCCAGGCACATTTTAGCTAATTTTACTTGTAAGTGGGGTTGGAAATGCTTTTCAGGCTCAGCACTGGGCTGAAAACATGCAGCCCTGAGGTCTCTCATGATAGCAGGTGGTTAAATAGAAATTCGCTGCTCAGCTGACCCGGTAGGAGCAAACGTATGCCAAAAATGTACACAGAATGAGCTTTTCAGTGAATAGCAGCCAGGCACATTTTAGCTAGTTTTACTTGTAAGTGGGGTTGGAAATGCTTTTCAGGCTCAGTACTGGGCTCAAAACATGCAGCCCTGAGGTCTCTCATGATAGCAGGTGGTTAAATAGAAATTCGCTGCTCAGCTGACCCGGCAGGAGCAAACGTATGCTAAAAATGTACTCAGAATGAGCTTTTCAGTGAAGAGAAGCCAGGCACATTTTAGCTAGTTTTACTTGTAAGTGGGGTTGGAAATGCTTTTCAGGCTCAGTACTGGGCTCAAAACATGCAGCCCTGAGGTCTCTCATGATAGCAGGTGGTTAAATAGAAATTTGCGGCTCAGATGACCCGGCAGGAGCAAACGTATGCTAAAAATGTACTCAGAATGAGCTTTTCAGTGAATAGCAGCCAGGCACATTTTAGCTAGTTTTAATTGTAAGTGGGGTTGGAAATGCTTTTCAGGCTCAGTACTGGGCTCAAAACATGCAGCCCTGAGGTCTTTCATGAAAACAGGTGGTTAAATAGAAATTCGCTGCTCAGCTGACCCGGTAGGAGCAAACGTATGCCAAAAATGTACACAGAAGGAGCTTTTCAGTAAATAGCAGCCAGGCACATTTTAGCTAGTTTTACTTGTAAGTGGGGTTGGAAACGCTTTTCAGGATCAGTACTGGGCTCAAAACATGCAGCCCTGAGGTCTCTCATGATAGCAGGTGGTTAAATAGAAATTCGCTGCTCAGCTGGCCCGGTAGGAGCAAACGTATGTCAAAAATGTACACAGAATGAGCTTTTCAGTGAATAGCAGCCAGGCACATTTTAGCTAGTTTTACTTGTAAGTGGGGTTGGAAATGCTTTTCAGGCTCAGTACTGGGCTCAAAACATGCAGCCCTGAGGTCTCTCATGAAAGCAGGTGGTTAAATAGAAATTCGATGCTCAGCTGACCCGGTAGGAGCAAACGTATGCCAAAAATGTCCACAGTGAATAGCAGCCAGGCACATTTTAGCTAGTTTTACTTGTAAGTGGGGTTGGAAACGCTTTTCAGGATCAGTACTGGGCTCAAAACATGCAGCCCTGAGGTCTCTCATGATAGCAGGTGGGTAAATAGAAATTCGCTGCTCAGCTGACCCGGCAGGAGCAAACATATGCTAAAAATGTACTCAGAATGAGCATTTCAGTGAAGAGAAGCCAGGCACATTTTAGCTAGTTTTACTTGTAAGTGGGGTTGGAAATGCTTTTCAGGCTCAGTACTGGGCTCAAAACATGCAGCCCTGAGGTCTCTCATGAAAGCTGGTGGTTAAATAGAAATTCGCTGCTCAGCTGACCCGGTAGGAGCAAACGTATGCCAAAAATGTACACAGAATGAGCTTTTTAGTGAATAGCAGCCAGGCACATTTTAGTTAGTTTCACTTGTAAGTGGGGTTGGAAACGCTTTTCAGGATCAGTACTGGGCTCAAAACATGCATCCCTGAGTTCTCTCATGATAGCAGATGGTTAAATAGAAATTCGCTGCTCAGCTGACCCAGCAGGAGCAAACGTATTCTAAAAATGTTCTCAGAATGAGCTTTTCAGTGAAGAGAAGCCAGGCACATTTTAGCTAGTTTTACTTGTAAGTGGGGTTGCTTTTCAGGCTCAGTACTGGGCTCAAAACATGCAGCCCTGAGGTCTCTCATGAAAGCAGGTGGTTAAATAGAAATTCGCTGCTCAGCTGACCCGGCAGGAGCAAACGTATGCTAAAAATGTACTCAGAATAAGCTTTTTAGTGAAGAGAAGCCAGGCACATTTTAACTAGTTTTACTTGTAAGTGGGGTTGGAAATGCTTTTTAGGCTCAGTACTGGGCTCAAAACATGCAGCCCTGAGGTCTCTCATGAAAGCAGGTGGTTAAATAGAAATTCGCTGCTCAGCTGACCCGGTAGGAGCAAACAAATGCCAAAAATGTACACAGAATGAGCTTTTCAGTGAATAGCAGCCAGGCACATTTTAGCTAGTTTTACTTGTAAGTGGGGTTGGAAACGCTTTTCAGGATCAGTACTGGGCTCAAAACATGCAGCCCTGAGGTCTCTCATGATAGCAGGTGGTTAAATAGAAATTCGCTGATCAGATGACCCGGCAGGAGCAAACGTATGCTAAAAATGTACTCAGAATGAGCTTTTCAGTGAATAGCAGCCAGGCACATTTTAGCTAGTTTTACTTGTAAGTGGGGTTGGAAACGCTTTTCAGGATCAGTACTGGGCTCAAAACGTGCAGCCCTGAGGTCTCTCATAATAGCAGGTGGTTAAATAGAAATGCGCTGCTCAGCTGACCTGGCAGGAGCAAACGTATGCCAAAAAAGTACTCAGAATGAGCTTTTCAGTGAAGAGAAGCCAGGCACATTTTAGCTAGTTTTACTTGTAAGTGGGGTTGGAAACGCTTTTCAGGCTCAGTACTGGGCTCAAAACATGCAGCCCTGAGGTCTCTCATGAAAGCAGGTGGTTAAATAGAAATTCGCTGCTCAGCTGACCCGGTAGGAGCAAACGTATGCCAAAAATGTACACAGAATGAGCTTTTCAGTGAATAGCAGCCAGGCACATTTTAGCTAGTTTTACTTGTAAGTGGGGTTGGAAATGCTTTTCAGGCTCAGTACTGGGCTCAAAACATGCAGCCCTGAGGTCTCTCATGAAAGCAGGTGGTTAAATAGAAATTTGCTGCTCAGCTGACCCGGCAGGAGCAAACGTATGCCAAAAATGTACTCAGAATGAACTTTTCAGTGAAGAGAAGCCAGGCACATTTTAGCTAGTTTTACTTGTAAGTGGGTTGCTTTTCAGGCTCAGTACTGAGCTCAAAACATGCAGCCCGGAGGTCTCTCATGAAAGCAGGTGGTTAAATAGAAATTCGCTGCTCAGCTGACCCGGCAGGAGCAAACGTATGCTAAAAATGTACTCAGAATGAGCTTTTCAGTGAATAGCAGCCAGGCACATTTTTGCTAGTTTTACTTGTAAGTGGGGTTGGAAACGCTTTTCAGGATCAGTACTGGGCTCAAAACATGCAGCCCTGAGGTCTCTCATGATAGCAGGTGGTTAAATAGAAATTCGCTGATCAGATGACCCGGCAGGAGCAAACGTATGCTAAAAATGTACTCAGAATGAGCTTTTCAGTGAATAGCAGCCAGGCACATTTTAGCTAGTTTTACTTGTAAGTGGGGTTGGAAACGCTTTTCAGGATCAGTACTGGGCTCAAAACGTGCAGCCCTGAGGTCTCTCATAATAGCAGGTGGTTAAATAGAAATGCGCTGCTCAGCTGACCTGGCAGGAGCAAACGTATGCCAAAAAAGTACTCAGAATGAGCTTTTCAGTGAAGAGAAGCCAGGCACATTTTAGCTAGTTTTACTTGTAAGTGGGGTTGGAAACGCTTTTCAGGCTCAGTACTGGGCTCAAAACATGCAGCCCTGAGGTCTCTCATGAAAGCAGGTGGTTAAATAGAAATTCGCTGCTCAGCTGACCCGGTAGGAGCAAACGTATGCCAAAAATGTACACAGAATGAGCTTTTCAGTGAATAGCAGCCAGGCACATTTTAGCTAGTTTTACTTGTAAGTGGGGTTGGAAATGCTTTTCAGGCTCAGTACTGGGCTCAAAACATGCAGCCCTGAGGTCTCTCATGAAAGCAGGTGGTTAAATAGAAATTTGCTGCTCAGCTGACCCGGCAGGAGCAAACGTATGCCAAAAATGTACTCAGAATGAACTTTTCAGTGAAGAGAAGCCAGGCACATTTTAGCTAGTTTTACTTGTAAGTGGGTTGCTTTTCAGGCTCAGTACTGAGCTCAAAACATGCAGCCCGGAGGTCTCTCATGAAAGCAGGTGGTTAAATAGAAATTCGCTGCTCAGCTGACCCGGCAGGAGCAAACGTATGCTAAAAATGTACTCAGAATGAGCTTTTCAGTGAATAGCAGCCAGGCACATTTTTGCTAGTTTTACTTGTAAGTGGGGTTGGAAACGCTTTTCAGGCTCAGTACTGGGCTCAAAACATGCAGCCCTGAGGTCTCTCATGAAAGCAGGTGGTTAAATAGAAATTCGCTGCTCAGCTGACCCGGCAGGAGCAAACATATGCTAAAAATGTACTCAGAATGAGCTTTTCAGTGAAGAGAAGCCAGGCACATTTTAGCTAGTTTTACTTGTAAGTGGGGTTGAAAATGCTTTTCAGGCTCAGTACTGGGCTCAAAACATGCAGCCCTGAGGTCTCTCATGAAAGCAGGTGGTTAAATAGAAATTCGCTGCTCAGCTGACCCGGTAGGAGCAAACGTATGCCAAAAATGTACACAGAATGAGCTTTTCAGTGAAGAGAAGCCAGGCACATTTTAGCTAGTTTTACTTGTAAGTGGGGTTGGAAATGCTTTTCAGGCTCAGTACTGGGCTCAAAACATGCAGCCCTGAGGTCTCTCATGATAGCAGGTGGTTAAATAGAAATTCGCTGCTCAGCTGACCCGGTAGGATCAAACGTATGCCAAAAATGTACACAGAATGAGCTTTTCAGTGAATAGCAGCCAGGCACATTTTAGCTAGTTTTACTTGTAAGTGGGGTTGGAAATGCTTTTCAGGCTCAGTACTGGGCTCAAAACATGCAGCCCTGAGGTCTCTCATGATAGCAGGTGGTTAAATAGAAATTCGCTGCTCAGCTGACCCGGCAGGAGCAAATGTATGCAAAAAATGTACTCAGAATGAGCTTTTCAGTGAAGAGAAGCCAGGCACATTTTAGCTAGTTTTACTTGTAAGTGGGGTTGGAAACGCTTTTCAGGATCAGTACTGGGCTCAAAACATGCAGCCCTGAGGTCTCTCATGATAGCAGGTGGTTAAATAGAAATTCGCTGCTCAGCTGGCCCGGTAGGAGCAAACGTATGCCAAAAATGTACACAGAATGAGCTTTTCAGTGAATAGCAGCCAGGCACATTTTAGCTAGTTTTACTTGTAAGTGGGGTTGGAAACGCTTTTCAGGATCAGTACTGGGCTCAAAACATGCAGCCCTGAGGTCTCTCATGATATCAGGTAGTTAAATAGAAATTCGCTGCTCAGCTGACCCGGCAGGAGCAAACGTATGCTAAAAATGTACTCAGAATAAGCTTTTCAGTGAAGAGAAGCCAGGCACATTTTAGCTAGTTTTACTTGTAAGTGGGGTTGGAAATGCTTTTCAGGCTCAGTACTGGGCTCAAAACATGCAGCCCTGAGGTCTCTCATGAAAGCAGGTGGTTAAATAGAAATTCGATGCTCAGCTGACCCGGTAGGAGCAAACGTATGCCAAAAATGTCCACAGTGAATAGCAGCCAGGCACATTTTAGCTAGTTTTACTTGTAAGTGGGGTTGGAAACGCTTTTCAGGATCAGTACTGGGCTCAAAACATGCAGCCCTGAGGTCTCTCATGATAGCAGGTGGGTTAATAGAAATTCGCTGCTCAGCTGACCCGGCAGGAGCAAACATATGCTAAAAATGTACTCAGAATGAGCTTTTCAGTGAAGAGAAGCCAGGCACATTTTAGCTAGTTTTACTTGTAAGTGGGGTTGGAAATGCTTTTCAGGCTCAGTACTGGGCTCAAAACATGCAGCCCTGAGGTCTCTCATGAAAGCTGGTGGTTAAATAGAAATTCGCTGCTCAGCTGACCCGGTAGGAGCAAACGTATGCCAAAAATGTACACAGAATGAGCTTTTTAGTGAATAGCAGCCAGGCACATTTTAGTTAGTTTTACTTGTAAGTGGGGTTGGAAACGCTTTTCAGGATCAGTACTGGGCTCAAAACATGCAGTCCTGAGGTCTCTCATGATAGCAGGTGGTTAAATAGAAATTCGCTGCTCAGATGACCCAGCAGGAGCAAACGTATGCTAAAAATGTACTCAGAATGAGCTTTTCAGTGAAGAGAAGCCAGGCACATTTTAGCTAGTTTTACTTGTAAGTGGGGTTGCTTTTCAGGGTCAGTACTGGGCTCAAAACATGCAGCCCTGAGGTCTCTCATGAAAGCAGGTGGTTAAATAGAAATTCGCTGCTCAGCTGACCCGGCAGGAGCAAACGTATGCTAAAAATGTACTCAGAATGAGCTTTTCAGTGAAGAGAAGCCAGGCACATTTTAGCTAGTTTTACTTGTAAGTGGGGTTGGAAATGCTTTTTAGGCTCAGTACTGGGCTCAAAACATGCAGCCCTGAGGTCTCTCATGAAAGCAGGTGGTTAAATAGAAATTCGCTGCTCAGCTGACCCGGTAGGAGCAAACGTATGCCAAAAATGTACACAGAATGAGCTTTTCAGTGAATAGCAGCCAGGCACATTTTAGCTAGTTTTACATGTAAGTGGGGTTGGAAACGCTTTTCAGGATCAGTACTGGGCTCAAAACGTGCAGCCCTGAGGTCTCTCATGATAGCAGGTGGTTAAATAGAAATTCGCTGCTCAGCTGACCCGGCAGGAGCAAACGTATGCCAAAAATGTACTCAGAATGAGCTTTTCAGTGAAGAGAAGCCAGGCACATTTTAGCTAGTTTTACTTGTAAGTGGGGTTGGAAACGCTTTTCAGGCTCAGTACTGGGCTCAAAACATGCAGCCCTGAGGTCTCTCATGATAGCAGGTGGTTAAATAGAAATTCGCTGATCAGATGACCCGGCAGGAGCAAACGTATGCTAAAAATGTACTCAGAATGAGCTTTTCAGTGAATAGCAGCCAGGCACATTTTAGCTAGTTTTACTTGTAAGTGGGGTTGGAAACGCTTTTCAGGATCAGTACTGGGCTCAAAACATGCAGCCCTGAGGTCTCTCATGATAGCAGGTGGTTAAATAGAAATTCGCTGATCAGATGACCCGGCAGGAGCAAACGTATGCTAAAAATGTACTCAGAATGAGCTTTTCAGTGAATAGCAGCCAGGCACATTTTAGCTAGTTTTACTTGTAAGTGGGGTTGGAAACGCTTTTCAGGATCAGTACTGGGCTCAAAACGTGCAGCCCTGAGGTCTCTCATAATAGCAGGTGGTTAAATAGAAATGCGCTGCTCAGCTGACCTGGCAGGAGCAAACGTATGCCAAAAAAGTACTCAGAATGAGCTTTTCAGTGAAGAGAAGCCAGGCACATTTTAGCTAGTTTTACTTGTAAGTGGGGTTGGAAACGCTTTTCAGGCTCAGTACTGGGCTCAAAACATGCAGCCCTGAGGTCTCTCATGAAAGCAGGTGGTTAAATAGAAATTCGCTGCTCAGCTGACCCGGTAGGAGCAAACGTATGCCAAAAATGTACACAGAATGAGCTTTTCAGTGAATAGCAGCCAGGCACATTTTAGCTAGTTTTACTTGTAAGTGGGGTTGGAAATGCTTTTCAGGCTCAGTACTGGGCTCAAAACATGCAGCCCTGAGGTCTCTCATGAAAGCAGGTGGTTAAATAGAAATTTGCTGCTCAGCTGACCCGGCAGGAGCAAACGTATGCCAAAAATGTACTCAGAATGAACTTTTCAGTGAAGAGAAGCCAGGCACATTTTAGCTAGTTTTACTTGTAAGTGGGTTGCTTTTCAGGCTCAGTACTGAGCTCAAAACATGCAGCCCGGAGGTCTCTCATGAAAGCAGGTGGTTAAATAGAAATTCGCTGCTCAGCTGACCCGGCAGGAGCAAACGTATGCTAAAAATGTACTCAGAATTAGCTTTTCAGTGAATAGCAGCCAGGCACATTTTTGCTAGTTTTACTTGTAAGTGGGGTTGGAAACGCTTTTCAGGCTCAGTACTGGGCTCAAAACATGCAGCCCTGAGGTCTCTCATGAAAGCAGGTGGTTAAATAGAAATTCGCTGCTCAGCTGACCCGGCAGGAGCAAACATATGCTAAAAATGTACTCAGAATGAGCTTTTCAGTGAAGAGAAGCCAGGCACATTTTAGCTAGTTTTACTTGTAAGTGGGGTTGAAAATGCTTTTCAGGCTCAGTACTGGGCTCAAAACATGCAGCCCTGAGGTCTCTCATGAAAGCAGGTGGTTAAATAGAAATTCGCTGCTCAGCTGACCCGGTAGGAGCAAACGTATGCCAAAAATGTACACAGAATGAGCTTTTCAGTGAAGAGAAGCCAGGCACATTTTAGCTAGTTTTACTTGTAAGTGGGGTTGGAAATGCTTTTCAGGCTCAGTACTGGGCTCAAAACATGCAGCCCTGAGGTCTCTCATGATAGCAGGTGGTTAAATAGAAATTCGCTGCTCAGCTGACCCGGTAGGATCAAACGTATGCCAAAAATGTACACAGAATGAGCTTTTCAGTGAATAGCAGCCAGGCACATTTTAGCTAGTTTTACTTGTAAGTGGGGTTGGAAATGCTTTTCAGGCTCAGTACTGGGCTCAAAACATGCAGCCCTGAGGTCTCTCATGATAGCAGGTGGTTAAATAGAAATTCGCTGCTCAGCTGACCCGGCCGGAGCAAATGTATGCAAAAAATGTACTCAGAATGAGCTTTTCAGTGAAGAGAAGCCAGGCACATTTTAGCTAGTTTTACTTGTAAGTGGGGTTGGAAACGCTTTTCAGGATCAGTACTGGGCTCAAAACATGCAGCCCTGAGGTCTCTCATGATATCAGGTAGTTAAATAGAAATTCGCTGCTCAGCTGACCCGGCAGGAGCAAACGTATGCTAAAAATGTACTCAGAATAAGCTTTTCAGTGAAGAGAAGCCAGGCACATTTTAGCTAGTTTTACTTGTAAGTGGGGTTGGAAATGCTTTTCAGGCTCAGTACTGGGCTCAAAACATGCAGCCCTGAGGTCTCTCATGAAAGCAGGTGGTTAAATAGAAATTCGATGCTCAGCTGACCCGGTAGGAGCAAACGTATGCCAAAAATGTCCACAGTGAATAGCAGCCAGGCACATTTTAGCTAGTTTTACTTGTAAGTGGGGTTGGAAACGCTTTTCAGGATCAGTACTGGGCTCAAAACATGCAGCCCTGAGGTCTCTCATGATAGCAGGTGGGTTAATAGAAATTCGCTGCTCAGCTGACCCGGCAGGAGCAAACATATGCTAAAAATGTACTCAGAATGAGCTTTTCAGTGAAGAGAAGCCAGGCACATTTTAGCTAGTTTTACTTGTAAGTGGGGTTGGAAATGCTTTTCAGGCTCAGTACTGGGCTCAAAACATGCAGCCCTGAGGTCTCTCATGAAAGCTGGTGGTTAAATAGAAATTCGCTGCTCAGCTGACCCGGTAGGAGCAAACGTATGCCAAAAATGTACACAGAATGAGCTTTTTAGTGAATAGCAGCCAGGCACATTTTAGTTAGTTTTACTTGTAAGTGGGGTTGGAAACGCTTTTCAGGATCAGTACTGGGCTCAAAACATGCAGTCCTGAGGTCTCTCATGATAGCAGGTGGTTAAATAGAAATTCGCTGCTCAGCTGACCCAGCAGGAGCAAACGTATGCTAAAAATGTACTCAGAATGAGCTTTTCAGTGAAGAGAAGCCAGGCACATTTTAGCTAGTTTTACTTGTAAGTGGGGTTGCTTTTCAGGGTCAGTACTGGGCTCAAAACATGCAGCCCTGAGGTCTCTCATGAAAGCAGGTGGTTAAATAGAAATTCGCTGCTCAGCTGACCCGGCAGGAGCAAACGTATGCTAAAAATGTACTCAGAATGAGCTTTTCAGTGAAGAGAAGCCAGGCACATTTTAGCTAGTTTTACTTGTAAGTGGGGTTGGAAATGCTTTTTAGGCTCAGTACTGGGCTCAAAACATGCAGCCCTGAGGTCTCTCATGAAAGCAGGTGGTTAAATAGAAATTCGCTGCTCAGCTGACCCGGTAGGAGCAAACGTATGCCAAAAATGTACACAGAATGAGCTTTTCAGTGAATAGCAGCCAGGCACATTTTAGCTAGTTTTACATGTAAGTGGGGTTGGAAACGCTTTTCAGGATCAGTACTGGGCTCAAAACGTGCAGCCCTGAGGTCTCTCATGATAGCAGGTGGTTAAATAGAAATTCGCTGCTCAGCTGACCCGGCAGGAGCAAACGTATGCCAAAAATGTACTCAGAATGAGCTTTTCAGTGAAGAGAAGCCAGGCACATTTTAGCTAGTTTTACTTGTAAGTGGGGTTGGAAACGCTTTTCAGGCTCAGTACTGGGCTCAAAACATGCAGCCCTGAGGTCTCTCATGATAGCAGGTGGTTAAATAGAAATTCGCTGATCAGATGACCCGGCAGGAGCAAACGTATGCTAAAAATGTACTCAGAATGAGCTTTTCAGTGAATAGCAGCCAGGCACATTTTAGCTAGTTTTACTTGTAAGTGGGGTTGGAAACGCTTTTCAGGATCAGTACTGGGCTCAAAACATGCAGCCCTGAGGTCTCTCATGATAGCAGGTGGTTAAATAGAAATTCGCTGATCAGATGACCCGGCAGGAGCAAACGTATGCTAAAAATGTACTCAGAATGAGCTTTTCAGTGAATAGCAGCCAGGCACATTTTAGCTAGTTTTACTTGTAAGTGGGGTTGGAAACGCTTTTCAGGATCAGTACTGGGCTCAAAACGTGCAGCCCTGAGGTCTCTCATAATAGCAGGTGGTTAAATAGAAATGCGCTGCTCAGCTGACCTGGCAGGAGCAAACGTATGCCAAAAAAGTACTCAGAATGAGCTTTTCAGTGAAGAGAAGCCAGGCACATTTTAGCTAGTTTTACTTGTAAGTGGGGTTGGAAACGCTTTTCAGGCTCAGTACTGGGCTCAAAACATGCAGCCCTGAGGTCTCTCATGAAAGCAGGTGGTTAAATAGAAATTCGCTGCTCAGCTGACCCGGTAGGAGCAAACGTATGCCAAAAATGTACACAGAATGAGCTTTTCAGTGAATAGCAGCCAGGCACATTTTAGCTAGTTTTACTTGTAAGTGGGGTTGGAAATGCTTTTCAGGCTCAGTACTGGGCTCAAAACATGCAGCCCTGAGGTCTCTCATGAAAGCAGGTGGTTAAATAGAAATTTGCTGCTCAGCTGACCCGGCAGGAGCAAACGTATGCCAAAAATGTACTCAGAATGAACTTTTCAGTGAAGAGAAGCCAGGCACATTTTAGCTAGTTTTACTTGTAAGTGGGTTGCTTTTCAGGCTCAGTACTGAGCTCAAAACATGCAGCCCGGAGGTCTCTCATGAAAGCAGGTGGTTAAATAGAAATTCGCTGCTCAGCTGACCCGGCAGGAGCAAACGTATGCTAAAAATGTACTCAGAATGAGCTTTTCAGTGAATAGCAGCCAGGCACATTTTTGCTAGTTTTACTTGTAAGTGGGGTTGGAAACGCTTTTCAGGCTCAGTACTGGGCTCAAAACATGCAGCCCTGAGGTCTCTCATGAAAGCAGGTGGTTAAATAGAAATTCGCTGCTCAGCTGACCCGGCAGGAGCAAACATATGCTAAAAATGTACTCAGAATGAGCTTTTCAGTGAAGAGAAGCCAGGCACATTTTAGCTAGTTTTACTTGTAAGTGGGGTTGAAAATGCTTTTCAGGCTCAGTACTGGGCTCAAAACATGCAGCCCTGAGGTCTCTCATGAAAGCAGGTGGTTAAATAGAAATTCGCTGCTCAGCTGACCCGGTAGGAGCAAACGTATGCCAAAAATGTACACAGAATGAGCTTTTCAGTGAAGAGAAGCCAGGCACATTTTAGCTAGTTTTACTTGTAAGTGGGGTTGGAAATGCTTTTCAGGCTCAGTACTGGGCTCAAAACATGCAGCCCTGAGGTCTCTCATGATAGCAGGTGGTTAAATAGAAATTCGCTGCTCAGCTGACCCGGTAGGATCAAACGTATGCCAAAAATGTACACAGAATGAGCTTTTCAGTGAATAGCAGCCAGGCACATTTTAGCTAGTTTTACTTGTAAGTGGGGTTGGAAATGCTTTTCAGGCTCAGTACTGGGCTCAAAACATGCAGCCCTGAGGTCTCTCATGATAGCAGGTGGTTAAATAGAAATTCGCTGCTCAGCTGACCCGGCCGGAGCAAATGTATGCAAAAAATGTACTCAGAATGAGCTTTTCAGTGAAGAGAAGCCAGGCACATTTTAGCTAGTTTTACTTGTAAGTGGGGTTGGAAACGCTTTTCAGGATCAGTACTGGGCTCAAAACATGCAGCCCTGAGGTCTCTCATGATAGCAGGTGGTTAAATAGAAATTCGCTGCTCAGCTGGCCCGGTAGGAGCAAACGTATGCCAAAAATGTACACAGAATGAGCTTTTCAGTGAATAGCAGCCAGGCACATTTTAGCTAGTTTTACTTGTAAGTGGGGTTGGAAACGCTTTTCAGGATCAGTACTGGGCTCAAAACATGCAGCCCTGAGGTCTCTCATGATATCAGGTAGTTAAATAGAAATTCGCTGCTCAGCTGACCCGGCAGGAGCAAACGTATGCTAAAAATGTACTCAGAATAAGCTTTTCAGTGAAGAGAAGCCAGGCACATTTTAGCTAGTTTTACTTGTAAGTGGGGTTGGAAATGCTTTTCAGGCTCAGTACTGGGCTCAAAACATGCAGCCCTGAGGTCTCTCATGAAAGCAGGTGGTTAAATAGAAATTCGATGCTCAGCTGACCCGGTAGGAGCAAACGTATGCCAAAAATGTCCACAGTGAATAGCAGCCAGGCACATTTTAGCTAGTTTTACTTGTAAGTGGGGTTGGAAACGCTTTTCAGGATCAGTACTGGGCTCAAAACATGCAGCCCTGAGGTCTCTCATGATAGCAGGTGGGTTAATAGAAATTCGCTGCTCAGCTGACCCGGCAGGAGCAAACATATGCTAAAAATGTACTCAGAATGAGCTTTTCAGTGAAGAGAAGCCAGGCACATTTTAGCTAGTTTTACTTGTAAGTGGGGTTGGAAATGCTTTTCAGGCTCAGTACTGGGCTCAAAACATGCAGCCCTGAGGTCTCTCATGAAAGCTGGTGGTTAAATAGAAATTCGCTGCTCAGCTGACCCGGTAGGAGCAAACGTATGCCAAAAATGTACACAGAATGAGCTTTTTAGTGAATAGCAGCCAGGCACATTTTAGTTAGTTTTACTTGTAAGTGGGGTTGGAAACGCTTTTCAGGATCAGTACTGGGCTCAAAACATGCAGTCCTGAGGTCTCTCATGATAGCAGGTGGTTAAATAGAAATTCGCTGCTCAGCTGACCCAGCAGGAGCAAACGTATGCTAAAAATGTACTCAGAATGAGCTTTTCAGTGAAGAGAAGCCAGGCACATTTTAGCTAGTTTTACTTGTAAGTGGGGTTGCTTTTCAGGCTCAGTACTGGGCTCAAAACATGCAGCCCTGAGGTCTCTCATGAAAGCAGGTGGTTAAATAGAAATTCGCTGCTCAGCTGACCCGGTAGGAGCAAACGTATGCCAAAAATGTACACAGAATGAGCTTTTCAGTGAATAGCAGCCAGGCACATTTTAGCTAGTTTTACATGTAAGTGGGGTTGGAAACGCTTTTCAGGATCAGTACTGGGCTCAAAACGTGCAGCCCTGAGGTCTCTCATGATAGCAGGTGGTTAAATAGAAATTCGCTGCTCAGCTGACCCGGCAGGAGCAAACGTATGCCAAAAATGTACTCAGAATGAGCTTTTCAGTGAAGAGAAGCCAGGCACATTTTAGCTAGTTTTACTTGTAAGTGGGGTTGGAAACGCTTTTCAGGCTCAGTACTGGGCTCAAAACATGCAGCCCTGAGGTCTCTCATGAAAGCAGGTGCTTAAATAGAAATTCGCTGCTCATCTGACCCGGTAGGGGCAAACGTATGCCAAAAATGTACACAGAATAAGCTGTTCAGTGAATAGCAGCCAGGCACATTTTAGCTAGTTTTACTTGTAAGTGGGGTTGGAAACGCTTTTCAGGATCAGTACTGGGCTCAAAACATGCAGCCCTGAGGTCTCTCATGATAGCAGGTGGTTAAATAGAAATTCGCTGCCCAGCTGACCCGGCAGGAGCTAACGTATGCTAAAAATGTACTCAGAATGAGCTTTTCAGTGAAGAGAAGCCAGGCACATTTTTGCTCGTTTTACTTGTAAGTGGGGTTGGAAATGCTTTTCAGGCTCAGTACATGGCTCAAAACATGCAGCCCTGAGGTCTCTCATGAAAGCAGGTGGTTAAATAGAAATTCGCTGCTCAGCTGACCCGGTAGGAGCAAACGTATGCCAAAAATGTACACAGAATGAGCTTTTCAGTGAATAGCAGCCAGGCACATTTTAGCTAGTTTTACTTGTAAGTGGGGTTGGAAACGCTTTTCAGGATCAGTACTGGGCTCAAAACATGCAGCCCTGAGGTCTCTCATGATATCAGGTAGTTAAATAGAAATTTGCTGCTCAGCTGACCCGGCAGGAGCAAACGTATGCTAAAAATGTACTCAGAATAAGCTTTTCAGTGAAGAGAAGCCAGGCACATTTTAGCTAGTTTTACTTGTAAGTGGGGTTGGAAATGCTTTTCAGGCTCAGTACTGGGCTCAAAACATGCAGCCCTGAGGTCTCTCATGAAAGCAGGTGGTTAAATAGAAATTCGATGCTCAGCTGACCCGGTAGGAGCAAACGTATGCCAAAAATGTCCACAGTGAATAGCAGCCAGGCACATTTTAGCTAGTTTTACTTGTAAGTGGGGTTGGAAACGCTTTTCAGGATCAGTACTGGGCTCAAAACATGCAGCCCTGAGGTCTCTCATGATAGCAGGTGGGTTAATAGAAATTCGCTGCTCAGCTGACCCGGCAGGAGCAAACATATGCTAAAAATGTACTCAGAATGACCTTTTCAGTGAAGAGAAGCCAGGCACATTTTAGCTAGTTTTACTTGTAAGTGGGGTTGGAAATGCTTTTCAGGCTCAGTACTGGGCTCAAAACATGCAGCCCTGAGGTCTCTCATGAAAGCTGGTGGTTAAATAGAAATTCGCTGCTCAGCTGACCCGGTAGGAGCAAACGTATGCCAAAAATGTACACAGAATGAGCTTTTTAGTGAATAGCAGCCAGGCACATTTTAGTTAGTTTTACTTGTAAGTGGGGTTGGAAACGCTTTTCAGGATCAGTACTGGGCTCAAAACATGCAGTCCTGAGGTCTCTCATGATAGCAGGTGGTTAAATAGAAATTCGCTGCTCAGCTGACCCAGCAGGAGCAAACGTATGCTAAAAATGTACTCAGAATGAGCTTTTCAGTGAAGAGAAGCCAGGCACATTTTAGCTAGTTTTATTTGTAAGTGGGGTTGCTTTTCAGGCTCAGTACTGGGCTCAAAACATGCAGCCCTGAGGTCTCTCATGAAAGCAGGTGGTTAAATAGAAATTCGCTGCTCAGCTGACCCGGCAGGAGCAAACGTATGCTAAAAATGTACTCAGAATGAGCTTTTCAGTGAAGAGAAGCCAGGCACATTTTAGCTAGTTTTACTTGTAAGTGGGGTTGGAAATGCTTTTTAGGCTCAGTACTGGGCTCAAAACATGCAGCCCTGAGGTCTCTCATGAAAGCAGGTGGTTAAATAGAAATTCGCTGCTCAGCTGACCCGGTAGGAGCAAACGTATGCCAAAAATGTACACAGAATGAGCTTTTCAGTGAATAGCAGCCAGGCACATTTTAGCTAGTTTTACTTGTAAGTGGGGTTGGAAACGCTTTTCAGGATCAGTACTGGGCTAAAAACATGCAGCCCTGAGGTCTCTCATGATAGCAGGTGGTTAAATAGAAATTCGCTGCTCAGATGACCCGGCAGGAGCAAACGTATGCTAAAAATGTACTCAGAATGAGCTTTTCAGTGAATAGCAGCCAGGCACATTTTAGCTAGTTTTACATGTAAGTGGGGTTGGAAACGCTTTTCAGGATCAGTACTGGGCTCAAAACGTGCAGCCCTGAGGTCTCTCATGATAGCAGGGGGTTAAATAGAAATTCGCTGCTCAGCTGACCCGGCAGGAGCAAACGTATGCCAAAAATGTACTCAGAATGAGCTTTTCAGTGAAGAGAAGCCAGGCACATTTTAGCTAGTTTTACTTGTAAGTGGGTTTGGAAACGCTTTTCAGGCTCAGTACTGGGCTCAAAACATGCAGCCCTGAGGTCTCTCATGAAAGCAGGTGCTTAAATAGAAATTCGCTGCTCATCTGACCCGGTAGGGGCAAACGTATGCCAAAAATGTACACAGAATAAGCTGTTCAGTGAATAGCAGCCAGGCACATTTTAGCTAGTTTTACTTGTAAGTGGGGTTGGAAACGCTTTTCAGGATCAGTACTGGGCTCAAAACATGCAGCCCTGAGGTCTCTCATGATAGCAGGTGGTTAAATAGAAATTCGCTGCTCAGCTGACCCGGCAGGAGCAAACGTATGCTAAAAATGAACTCAGAATGATCTTTTCAGTGAAGAGAAGCCAGGCACATTTTAGCTAGTTTTACTTGTAAGTGGGGTTGGAAATGCTTTTCAGGCTCAGTACTGGGCTCAAAACATGCAGCCCTGAGGTCTCTCATGAAAGCAGGTGGTTAAATAGAAATTCGCTGCTCAGCTGACCCGGTAGGAGCAAACGTATGCCAAAAATGTACACAGAATGAGCTTTTCAGTGAATAGCAGCCAGGCACATTTTAGCTAGTTTTACTTAGTGGGGTTGGAAACGCTTTTCAGGATCAGTACTGGGCTCAAAACATGCAGCCCTGAGGTCTCTCATGATAGCAGGTGGTTAAATAGAAATTCGCTGCCCAGCTGACCCGGCAGGAGCTAACGTATGCTAAAAATGTACTCAGAATGAGCTTTTCAGTGAAGAGAAGCCAGGCACATTTTAGCTCGTTTTACTTGTAAGTGGGGTTGGAAATGCTTTTCAGGCTCAGTACTGGGCTCAAAACATGCAGCCCTGAGGTCTCTCATGAAAGCAGGTGGTTAAATAGAAATTCGCTGCTCAGCTGACCCGGTAGGAGCAAACGTATGCCAAAAATGTACACAGAATGAGCTTTTCAGTGAATAGCAGCCAGGCACATTTTAGCTAGGTTTACTTGTAAGTGGGGTTGGAAATGCTTTTCAGGCTCAGTACTGGGCTCAAAACATGCAGCCCTGAGGTCTCTCATGAAAGCAGGTGGTTAAATAGAAATTCGCTGCTCAGCTGACCCGGTAGGAGCAAACGTATGCCAAAAATGTACACAGAATGAGCTTTTCAGTGAATAGCAGCCAGGCACATTTTAGCTAGTTTTACTTGTAAGTGGGGTTGGAAACGCTTTTCAGGATCAGTACTGGGCTCAAAACATGCAGCCCTGAGGTCTCTCATGATATCAGGTAGTTAAATAGAAATTCGCTGCTCAGCTGACCCGGCAGGAGCAAACGTATGCTAAAAATGTACTCAGAATAAGCTTTTCAGTGAAGAGAAGCCAGGCACATTTTAGCTAGTTTTACTTGTAAGTGGGGTTGGAAATGCTTTTCAGGCTCAGTACTGGGCTCAAAACATGCAGCCCTGAGGTCTCTCATGAAAGCAGGTGGTTAAATAGAAATTCGATGCTCAGCTGACCCGGTAGGAGCAAACGTATGCCAAAAATGTCCACAGTGAATAGCAGCCAGGCACATTTTAGCTAGTTTTACTTGTAAGTGGGGTTGGAAACGCTTTTCAGGCTCAGTACTGGGCTCAAAACATGCAGCCCTGAGGTCTCTCATGAAAGCAGGTGGTTAAATAGAAATTCGCTGCTCAGCTGACCCGGTAGGAGCAAACGTATGCCAAAAATGTACACAGAATGAGCTTTTCAGTGAATAGCAGCCAGGCACATTTTAGCTAGTTTTACTTGTACGTGGGGTTGGAAACGCTTTTCAGGATCAGCACTGGGCTCAAAACATGCAGCCCTGAGGTCTCTCATGATAGCAGGTGGTTAAATAGAAATTCGCTGCCCAGCTGACCCGGCAGGAGCAAACGTATGCCAAAAATGTACACAGAATGAGCTTTTCAGTGAATAGCAGCCAGGCACATTTTAGCTAGTTTTACTTGTAAGTCGGGTTGGAAACGCTTTTAAGGATCAGTACTGGGCTCAAAACATGCAGCCCTGAGGTCTCTTATGATAGCAGGTGGTTAAATAGAAATTCGCTGCTCAGCGGACCCGGCAGGAGCAAACGTATGCTAAAAATGTACTCAGAATGAGCTTTTCAGTGAAGAGAAGCCAGGCACATTTTAGCTAGGTTTACTTGTAAGTGGGGTTGGAAATGCTTTTCAGGCTCAGTACTGGGCTCAAAACATGCAGCCCTGAGGTCTCTCATGAAAGCAGGTGGTTAAATAGAAATTTGCTGCTCAGCTGACCCGGTAGGAGCAAACGTATGCCAAAAATGTACACAGAATGAGCTTTTCAGTGAATAGCAGCCAGGCACATTTTAGCTAGTTTTACTTGTAAGTGGGGTTGGAAACGCTTTTCAGGATCAGTACTGGGCTCAAAACATGCAGCCCTGAGGTCTCTCATGATAGCAGATGGTTAAATAGAAATTCGCTGCTCAGCTGACCCGGCAGGAGCAAACATATGCTAAAAATGTACTCAGAATGAGCTTTTCAGTGAAGAGAAGCCAGGCACATTTTAGCTAGTTTTACTTGTAAGTGGGTTGGAAATGCTTTTCAGGCTCAGTACTGGGCTCAAAACATGCAGCCCTGAGGTCTCTCATGAAAGCAGGTGGTTAAATAGAAATTCACTGCTCAGCTGACCCGGTAGGAGCAAACGTATGCCAAAAATGTTCACAGAATGAGCTTTTCAGTGAATAGCAGCCAGGCACATTTTAGCTAGTTTTACTTGTAAGTGGGGTTGGAAACGCTTTTCAGGATCAGTACTGGGCTCAAAACATGCAGCCCTGAGGTCTCTCATGATATCAGGTAGTTAAATAGAAATTCGCTGCTCAGCTGACCTGGCAGGAGCAAACGTATGCTAAAAATGTACTCAGAATAAGCTTTTCAGTGAAGAGAAGCCAGGCACATTTTAGCTAGTTTTACTTGTAAGTGGGGTTGGAAATGCTTTTCAGGCTCAGTACTGGGCTCAAAACATGCAGCCCTGAGGTCTCTCATGAAAGCAGGTGGTTAAATAGAAATTCGATGCTCAGCTGACCCGGTAGGAGCAAACGTATGCCAAAAATGTCCACAGTGAATAGCAGCCAGGCACATTTTAGCTAGTTTTACTTGTAAGTGGGGTTGGAAACGCTTTTCAGGATCAGTACTGGGCTCAAAACATGCAGCCCTGAGGTCTCTCATGATAGCAGGTGGGTTAATAGAAATTCGCTGCTCAGCTGACCCGGCAGGAGCAAACATATGCTAAAAATGTACTCAGAATGAGCTTTTCAGTGAAGAGAAGCCAGGCACATTTTAGCTAGTTTTACTTGTAAGTGGGGTTGGAAATGCTTTTCAGGCTCAGTACTGGGCTCAAAACATGCAGCCCTGAGGTCTCTCATGAAAGCTGGTGGTTAAATAGAAATTCGCTGCTCTGCTGACCCGGTAGGAGCAAACGTATGCCAAAAATGTACACAGAATGAGCTTTTTAGTGAATAGCAGCCAGGCACATTTTAGTTAGTTTTACTTGTAAGTGGGGTTGGAAACGCTTTTCAGGATCAGTACTGGGCTCAAAACATGCAGTCCTGAGGTCTCTCATGATAGCAGATGGTTAAATAGAAATTCGCTGCTCAGCTGACCCAGCAGGAGCAAATGTATGCTAAAAATGTACTCAGAATGAGCTTTTCAGTGAAGAGAAGCCAGGCACATTTTAGCTAGTTTTACTTGTAAGTGGGGTTGCTTTTCAGGGACAGTACTGGGCTCAAAACATGCAGCCCTGAGGTCTCTCATGAAAGCAGGTGGTTAAATAGAAATTCGCTGCTCAGCTGACCCGGCAGGAGCAAACGTATGCTAAAAATGTACTCAGAATGAGCTTTTCAGTGAAGAGAAGCCAGGCACATTTTAGCTAGTTTTACTTGTAAGTGGGGTTGGAAATGCTTTTTAGGCTCAGTACTGGGCTCAAAACATGCAGCCCTGAGGTCTCTCATGAAAGCAGGTGGTTAAATAGAAATTCGCTGCTCAGCTGACCCGGTAGGAGCAAACGTATGCCAAAAATGTACACAGAATGAGCTTTTCAGTGAATAGCAGCCAAGGCACATTTTAGCTAGTTTTACTTGTAAGTGGGGTTGGAAACGCTTTTCAGGATCAGTACTGGGCTCAAAACATGCAGCCCTGAGGTCTCTCATGATAGCAGGTGGTTAAATAGAAATTCGCTGCTCAGATGACCCGGCAGGAGCAAACGTATGCTAAAAATGTACTCAGAATGAGCTTTTCAGTGAATAGCAGCCAGGCACATTTTAGCTAGTTTTACATGTAAGTGGGGTTGGAAACGCTTTTCAGGATCAGTACTGGGCTCAAAACGTGCAGCCCTGAGGTCTCTCATGATAGCAGGTGGTTAAATAGAAATTCCCTGCTCAGCTGACCCGGCAGGAGCAAACGTATGCCAAAAATGTACTCAGAATGAGCTTTTCAGTGAAGAGAAGCCAGGCACATTTTAGCTAGTTTTACTTGTAAGTGGGGTTGGAAACGCTTTTCAGGCTCAGTACTGGGCTCAAAACATGCAGCCCTGAGGTCTCTCATGAAAGCAGGTGCTTAAATAGAAATTCGCTGCTCATCTGACCCGGTAGGGGCAAACGTATGCCAAAAATGTACACAGAATAAGCTGTTCAGTGAATAGCAGCCAGGCACATTTTAGCTAGTTTTACTTGTAAGTGGGGTTGGAAACGCTTTTCAGGATCAGTACTGGGCTCAAAACATGCAGCCCTGAGGTCTCTCATGATAGCAGGTGGTTAAATAGAAATTCGCTGCTCAGCTGACCCGGCAGGAGCAAACGTATGCTAAAAATGAACTCAGAATGATCTTTTCAGTGAAGAGAAGCCAGGCACATTTTAGCTAGTTTTACTTGTAAGTGGGGTTGGAAATGCTTTTCAGGCTCAGTACTGGGCTCAAAACATGCAGCCCTGAGGTCGCTCATGAAAGCAGGTGGTTAAATAGAAATTCGCTGCTCAGCTGACCGGGTAGGAGCAAACGTATGCCAAAAATGTACACAGAATGAGCTTTTCAGTGAATAGCAGCCAGGCACATTTTAGCTAGTTTTACTTGTACGTGGGGTTGGAAACGCTTTTCAGGATCAGTACTGGGCTCAAAACATGCAGCCCTGAGGTCTCTCATGATAGCAGGTGGTTAAATAGAAATTCGCTGCCCAGCTGACCCGGCAGGAGCTAACGTATGCTAAAAATGTACTCAGAATGAGCTTTTCAGTGAAGAGAAGCCAGGCACATTTTAGCTCGTTTTACTTGTAAGTGGGGTTGGAAATGCTTTTCAGGCTCAGTACTGGGCTCAAAACATGCAGCCCTGAGGTCTCTCATGAAAGCAGGTGGTTAAATAGAAATTCGCTGCTCAGCTGACCCGGTAGGAGCAAACGTATGCCAAAAATGTACACAGAATGAGCTTTTCAGTGAATAGCAGCCAGGCACATTTTAGCTAGTTTTACTTGTAAGTCGGGTTGGAAACGCTTTTAAGGATCAGTACTGGGCTCAAAACATGCAGCCCTGAGGTCTCTTATGATAGCAGGTGGTTAAATAGAAATGTGCTGCTCAGCGGACCCGGCAGGAGCAAACGTATGCTAAAAATGTACTCAGAATGAGCTTTTCAGTGAAGAGAAGCCAGGCACATTTTAGCTAGGTTTACTTGTAAGTGGGGTTGGAAATGCTTTTCAGGCTCAGTACTGGGCTCAAAACATGCAGCCCTGAGGTCTCTCATGAAAGCAGGTGGTTAAATAGAAATTCGCTGCTCAGCTGACCCGGTAGGAGCAAACGTATGCCAAAAATGTACACAGAATGAGCTTTTCAGTGAATAGCAGCCAGGCACATTTTAGCTAGTTTTACTTGTAAGTGGGGTTGGAAACGCTTTTCAGGATCAGTACTGGGCTCAAAACATGCAGCCCTGAGGTCTCTCATGATAGCAGATGGTTAAATAGAAATTCGCTGCTCAGCTGACCCGGCAGGAGCTAACGTATGCTAAAAATGTACTCAGAATGAGCTTTTCAGTGAAGAGAAGCCAGGCACATTTTAGCTCGTTTTACTTGTAAGTGGGGTTGGAAATGCTTTTCAGGCTCAGTACTGGGCTCAAAACATGCAGCCCTGAGGTCTCTCATGAAAGCAGGTGGTTAAATAGAAATTCCCTGCTCAGCTGACCCGGTAGGAGCAAACGTATGCCAAAAATGTACACAGAATGAGCTTTTCAGTGAATAGCAGCCAGGCACATTTTAGCTAGTTTTACTTGTAAGTCGGGTTGGAAACGCTTTTAAGGATCAGTACTGGGCTCAAAACATGCAGCCCTGAGGTCTCTTATGATAGCAGGTGGTTAAATAGAAATTCGCTGCTCAGCGGACCCGGCAGGAGCAAACGTATGCTAAAAATGTACTCAGAATGAGCTTTTCAGTGAAGAGAAGCCAGGCACATTTTAGCTAGGTTTACTTGTAAGTGGGGTTGGAAATGCTTTTCAGGCTCAGTACTGGGCTCAAAACATGCAGCCCTGAGGTCTCTCATGAAAGCAGGTGGTTAAATAGAAATTCGCTGCTCAGCTGACCCGGTAGGAGCAATCGTATGCCAAAAATGTACACAGAATGAGCTTTTCAGTGAATAGCAGCCAGGCACATTTTAGCTAGTTTTACTTGTAAGTGGGGTTGGAAACGCTTTTCAGGATCAGTACTGGGCTCAAAACATGCAGCCCTGAGGTCTCTCATGATAGCAGATGGTTAAATGGAAATTCGCTGCTCAGCTGACCCGGCAGGAGCAAACATATGCTAAAAATGTACACAGAATGAGCTTTTCAGTGAAGAGAAGCCAGGCACATTTTAGCTAGTTTTACTTGTAAGTGGGGTTGGAAATGCTTTTCAGGCTCAGTACTGGGCTCAAAACATGCAGCCCTGAGGTCTCTCATGAAAGCAGGTGGTTAAATAGAAATTCGCTGCTCAGCTGACCGGGTAGGAGCAAACGTATGCCAAAAATGGACACAGAATGAGCTTTTCAGTGAATAGCAGCCAGGCACATTTTAGCTAGTTTTACTTGTAAGTGGGGTTGGAAACGCTTTTCAGGATCAGTACTGGGCTCAAAACATGCAGCCCTGAGGTCTCTCATGATATCAGGTAGTTAAATAGAAATTCGCTGCTCAGCTGACCCGGCAGGAGCAAACGTATGCTAAAAATGTACTCAGAATAAGCTTTTCAGTGAAGAGAAGCCAGGCACATTTTAGCTAGTTTTACTTGTAAGTGGGGTTGGAAATGCTTTTCAGGCTCAGTACTGGGCTCAAAACATGCAGCCCTGAGGTCTCTCATGAAAGCAGGTGGTTAAATAGAAATTCGATGCTCAGCTGACCCGGTAGGAGCAAACGTATGCCAAAAATGTCCACAGTGAATAGCAGCCAGGCACATTTTAGCTAGTTTTACTTGTAAGTGGGGTTGGAAACGCTTTTCAGGATCAGTACTGGGCTCAAAACATGCAGCCCTGAGGTCTCTCATGATAGCAGGTGGGTTAATAGAAATTAGCTGCTCAGCTGACCCGGCAGGAGCAAACATATGCTAAAAATGTACTCAGAATGAGCTTTTCAGTGAAGAGAAGCCAGGCACATTTTAGCTAGTTTTACTTGTAAGTGGGGTTGGAAATGCTTTTCAGGCTCAGTACTGGGCTCAAAACATGCAGCCCTGAGGTCTCTCATGAAAGCTGGTGGTTAAATAGAAATTTGCTGCTCTGCTGACCCGGTAGGAGCAAACGTATGCCAAAAATGTACACAGAATGAGCTTTTTAGTGAATAGCAGCCAGGCACATTTTAGTTAGTTTTACTTGTAAGTGGGGTTGGAAACGCTTTTCAGGATCAGTACTGGGCTCAAAACATGCAGTCCTGAGGTCTCTCATGATAGCAGGTGGTTAAATAGAAATTCGCTGCTCAGCTGACCCAGCAGGAGCAAATGTATGCTAAAAATGTACTCAGAATGAGCTTTTCAGTGAAGAGAAGCCAGGCACATTTTAGCTAGTTTTACTTGTAAGTGGGGTTGCTTTTCAGGGTCAGTACTGGGCTCAAAACATGCAGCCCTGAGGTCTCTCATGAAAGCAGGTGGTTAAATAGAAATTCGCTGCTCAGCTGACCCGGCAGGAGCAAACGTATGCTAAAAATGTACTCAGAATGAGCTTTTCAGTGAAGAGAAGCCAGGCACATTTTAGCTAGTTTTACTTGTAAGTGGGGTTGGAAATGCTTTTTAGGCTCAGTACTGGGCTCAAAACATGCAGCCCTGAGGTCTCTCATGAAAGCAGGTGGTTAAATAGAAATTCGCTGCTCAGCTGACCCGGTAGGAGCAAACATATGCCAAAAATGTACACAGAATGAGCTTTTCAGTGAATAGCAGCCAGGCACATTTTAGCTAGTTTTACTTGTAAGTGGGGTTGGAAACGCTTTTCAGGATCAGTACTGGGCTCAAAACATGCAGCCCTGAGGTCTCTCATGATAGCAGGTGGTTAAATAGAAATTCGCTGCTCAGATGACCCGGCAGGAGCAAACGTATGCTAAAAATGTACTCAGAATGAGCTTTTCAGTGAATAGCAGCCAGGCACATTTTAGCTAGTTTTACATGTAAGTGGGGTTGGAAACGCTTTTCAGGATCAGTACTGGGCTCAAAACGTGCAGCCCTGAGGTCTCTCATGATAGCAGGTGGTTAAATAGAAATTCCCTGCTCAGCTGACCCGGCAGGAGCAAACGTATGCCAAAAATGTACTCAGAATGAGCTTTTCAGTGAAGAGAAGCCAGGCACATTTTAGCTAGTTTTACTTGTAAGTGGGGTTGGAAACGCTTTTCAGGCTCAGTACTGGGCTCAAAACATGCAGCCCTGAGGTCTCTCATAAAAGCAGGTGCTTAAATAGAAATTCGCTGCTCATCTGACCCGGTAGGGGCAAACGTATGCCAAAAATGTACACAGAATAAGCTGTTCAGTGAATAGCAGCCAGGCACATTTTAGCTAGTTTTACTTGTAAGTGGGGTTGGAAACGCTTTTCAGGATCAGTACTGGGCTCAAAACATGCAGCCCTGAGGTCTCTCATGATAGCAGGTGGTTAAATAGAAATTCGCTGCTCAGCTGACCCGGCAGGAGCAAACGTATGCTAAAAATGAACTCAGAATGATCTTTTCAGTGAAGAGAAGCCAGGCACATTTTAGCTAGTTTTACTTGTAAGTGGGGTTGGAAATGCTTTTCAGGCTCAGTACTGGGCTCAAAACATGCAGCCCTGAGGTCTCTCATGAAAGCAGGTGGTTAAATAGAAATTCGCTGCTCAGCTGACCCGGTAGGAGCAAACGTATGCCAAAAATGTACACAGAATGAGCTTTTCAGTGAATAGCAGCCAGGCACATTTTAGCTAGTTTTACTTGTACGTGGGGTTGGAAATGCTTCTCAGGATCAGTACTGGGCTCAAAACATGCAGCCCTGAGGTCTCTCATGATAGCAGGTGGTTAAATAGAAATTCGCTGCCCAGCTGACCCGGCAGGAGCTAACGTATGCTAAAAATGTACTCAGAATGAGCTTTTCAGTGAAGAGAAGCCAGGCACATTTTAGCTCGTTTTACTTGTAAGTGGGGTTGGAAATGCTTTTCAGGCTCAGTACTGGGCTCAAAACATGCAGCCCTGAGGTCTCTCATGAAAGCAGGTGGTTAAATAGAAATTCGCTGCTCAGCTGACCCGGTAGGAGCAAACGTATGCCAAAAATGTACACAGAATGAGCTTTTCAGTGAATAGCAGCCAGGCACATTTTAGCTAGTTTTACTTGTAAGTCGGGTTGGAAACGCTTTTAAGGATCAGTACTGGGCTCAAAACATGCAGCCCTGAGGTCTCTTATGATAGCAGGTGGTTAAATAGAAATTCGCTGCTCAGCGGACCCGGCAGGAGCAAACGTATGCTAAAAATGTACTCAGAATGAGCTTTTCAGTGAAGAGAAGCCAGGCACATTTTAGCTAGGTTTACTTGTAAGTGGGGTTGGAAATGCTTTTCAGGCTCAGTACTGGGCTCAAAACATGCAGCCCTGAGGTCTCTCATGAAAGCAGGTGGTTAAATAGAAATTCGCTGCTCAGCTGACCCGGTAGGAGCAAACGTATGCCAAAAATGTACACAGAATGAGCTTTTCAGTGAATAGCAGCCAGGCACATTTTAGCTAGTTTTACTTGTAAGTGGGGTTGGAAACGCTTTTCAGGATCAGTACTGGGCTCAAAACATGCAGCCCTGAGGTCTCTCATGATAGCAGATGGTTAAATGGAAATTCGCTGCTCAGCTGACCCGGCAGGAGCAAACATATGCTAAAAATGTACACAGAATGAGCTTTTCAGTGAAGAGAAGCCAGGCACATTTTAGCTAGTTTTACTTGTAAGTGGGGTTGGAAATGCTTTTCAGGCTCAGTACTGGGCTCAAAACATGCAGCCCTGAGGTCTCTCATGAAAGCAGGTGGTTAAATAGAAATTCGCTGCTCAGCTGACCGGGTAGGAGCAAACGTATGCCAAAAATGTACACAGAATGAGCTTTTCAGTGAATAGCAGCCAGGCACATTTTAGCTAGTTTTACTTGTAAGTGGGGTTGGAAACGCTTTTCAGGATCAGTACTGGGCTCAAAACATGCAGCCCTGAGGTCTCTCATGATATCAGGTAGTTAAATAGAAATTCGCTGCTCAGCTGACCCGGCAGGAGCAAACGTATGCTAAAAATGTACTCAGAATAAGCTTTTCAGTGAAGAGAAGCCAGGCACATTTTAGCTAGTTTTACTTGTAAGTGGGGTTGGAAATGCTTTTCAGGCTCAGTACTGGGCTCAAAACATGCAGCCCTGAGGTCTCTCATGAAAGCAGGTGGTTAAATAGAAATTCGATGCTCAGCTGACCCGGTAGGAGCAAACGTATGCCAAAAATGTCCACAGTGAATAGCAGCCAGGCACATTTTAGCTAGTTTTACTTGTAAGTGGGGTTGGAAACGCTTTTCAGGATCAGTACTGGGCTCAAAACATGCAGCCCTGAGGTCTCTCATGATAGCAGGTGGGTTAATAGAAATTAGCTGCTCAGCTGACCCGGCAGGAGCAAACATATGCTAAAAATGTACTCAGAATGAGCTTTTCAGTGAAGAGAAGCCAGGCACATTTTAGCTAGTTTTACTTGTAAGTGGGGTTGGAAATGCTTTTCAGGCTCAGTACTGGGCTCAAAACATGCAGCCCTGAGGTCTCTCATGAAAGCTGGTGGTTAAATAGAAATTTGCTGCTCTGCTGACCCGGTAGGAGCAAACGTATGCCAAAAATGTACACAGAATGAGCTTTTTAGTGAATAGCAGCCAGGCACATTTTAGTTAGTTTTACTTGTAAGTGGGGTTGGAAACGCTTTTCAGGATCAGTACTGGGCTCAAAACATGCAGTCCTGAGGTCTCTCATGATAGCAGGTGGTTAAATAGAAATTCGCTGCTCAGCTGACCCAGCAGGAGCAAATGTATGCTAAAAATGTACTCAGAATGAGCTTTTCAGTGAAGAGAAGCCAGGCACATTTTAGCTAGTTTTACTTGTAAGTGGGGTTGCTTTTCAGGGTCAGTACTGGGCTCAAAACATGCAGCCCTGAGGTCTCTCATGAAAGCAGGTGGTTAAATAGAAATTCGCTGCTCAGCTGACCCGGCAGGAGCAAACGTATGCTAAAAATGTACTCAGAATGAGCTTTTCAGTGAAGAGAAGCCAGGCACATTTTAGCTAGTTTTACTTGTAAGTGGGGTTGGAAATGCTTTTTAGGCTCAGTACTGGGCTCAAAACATGCAGCCCTGAGGTCTCTCATGAAAGCAGGTGGTTAAATAGAAATTCGCTGCTCAGCTGACCCGGTAGGAGCAAACATATGCCAAAAATGTACACAGAATGAGCTTTTCAGTGAATAGCAGCCAGGCACATTTTAGCTAGTTTTACTTGTAAGTGGGGTTGGAAACGCTTTTCAGGATCAGTACTGGGCTCAAAACATGCAGCCCTGAGGTCTCTCATGATAGCAGGTGGTTAAATAGAAATTCGCTGCTCAGATGACCCGGCAGGAGCAAACGTATGCTAAAAATGTACTCAGAATGAGCTTTTCAGTGAATAGCAGCCAGGCACATTTTAGCTAGTTTTACATGTAAGTGGGGTTGGAAACGCTTTTCAGGATCAGTACTGGGCTCAAAACGTGCAGCCCTGAGGTCTCTCATGATAGCAGGTGGTTAAATAGAAATTCCCTGCTCAGCTGACCCGGCAGGAGCAAACGTATGCCAAAAATGTACTCAGAATGAGCTTTTCAGTGAAGAGAAGCCAGGCACATTTTAGCTAGTTTTACTTGTAAGTGGGGTTGGAAACGCTTTTCAGGCTCAGTACTGGGCTCAAAACATGCAGCCCTGAGGTCTCTCATAAAAGCAGGTGCTTAAATAGAAATTCGCTGCTCATCTGACCCGGTAGGGGCAAACGTATGCCAAAAATGTACACAGAATAAGCTGTTCAGTGAATAGCAGCCAGGCACATTTTAGCTAGTTTTACTTGTAAGTGGGGTTGGAAACGCTTTTCAGGATCAGTACTGGGCTCAAAACATGCAGCCCTGAGGTCTCTCATGATAGCAGGTGGTTAAATAGAAATTCGCTGCTCAGCTGACCCGGCAGGAGCAAACGTATGCTAAAAATGAACTCAGAATGATCTTTTCAGTGAAGAGAAGCCAGGCACATTTTAGCTAGTTTTACTTGTAAGTGGGGTTGGAAATGCTTTTCAGGCTCAGTACTGGGCTCAAAACATGCAGCCCTGAGGTCTCTCATGAAAGCAGGTGGTTAAATAGAAATTCGCTGCTCAGCTGACCCGGTAGGAGCAAACGTATGCCAAAAATGTACACAGAATGAGCTTTTCAGTGAATAGCAGCCAGGCACATTTTAGCTAGTTTTACTTGTACGTGGGGTTGGAAATGCTTCTCAGGATCAGTACTGGGCTCAAAACATGCAGCCCTGAGGTCTCTCATGATAGCAGGTGGTTAAATAGAAATTCGCTGCCCAGCTGACCCGGCAGGAGCTAACGTATGCTAAAAATGTACTCAGAATGAGCTTTTCAGTGAAGAGAAGCCAGGCACATTTTAGCTCGTTTTACTTGTAAGTGGGGTTGGAAATGCTTTTCAGGCTCAGTACTGGGCTCAAAACATGCAGCCCTGAGGTCTCTCATGAAAGCAGGTGGTTAAATAGAAATTCGCTGCTCAGCTGACCCGGTAGGAGCAAACGTATGCCAAAAATGTACACAGAATGAGCTTTTCAGTGAATAGCAGCCAGGCACATTTTAGCTAGTTTTACTTGTAAGTCGGGTTGGAAACGCTTTTAAGGATCAGTACTGGGCTCAAAACATGCAGCCCTGAGGTCTCTTATGATAGCAGGTGGTTAAATAGAAATTCGCTGCTCAGCGGACCCGGCAGGAGCAAACGTATGCTAAAAATGTACTCAGAATGAGCTTTTCAGTGAAGAGAAGCCAGGCACATTTTAGCTAGGTTTACTTGTAAGTGGGGTTGGAAATGCTTTTCAGGCTCAGTACTGGGCTCAAAACATGCAGCCCTGAGGTCTCTCATGAAAGCAGGTGGTTAAATAGAAATTCGCTGCTCAGCTGACCCGGTAGGAGCAAACGTATGCCAAAAATGTACACAGAATGAGCTTTTCAGTGAAGAGAAGCCAGGCACATTTTAGCTCGTTTTACTTGTAAGTGGGGTTGGAAATGCTTTTCAGGCTCAGTACTGGGCTCAAAACATGCAGCCCTGAGGTCTCTCATGAAAGCAGGTGGTTAAATAGAAATTCGCTGCTCAGCTGACCCGGTAGGAGCAAACGTATGCCAAAAATGTACACAGAATGAGCTTTTCAGTGAATAGCAGCCAGGCACATTTTAGCTAGTTTTACTTGTAAGTCGGGTTGGAAACGCTTTTAAGGATCAGTACTGGGCTCAAAACATGCAGCCCTGAGGTCTCTTATGATAGCAGGTGGTTAAATAGAAATTCGCTGCTCAGCGGACCCGGCAGGAGCAAACGTATGCTAAAAATGTACTCAGAATGAGCTTTTCAGTGAAGAGAAGCCAGGCACATTTTAGCTAGGTTTACTTGTAAGTGGGGTTGGAAATGCTTTTCAGGCTCAGTACTGGGCTCAAAACATGCAGCCCTGAGGTCTCTCATGAAAGCAGGTGGTTAAATAGAAATTCGCTGCTCAGCTGACCCGGTAGGAGCAAACGTATGCCAAAAATGTACACAGAATGAGCTTTTCAGTGAATAGCAGCCAGGCACATTTTAGCTAGTTTTACTTGTAAGTGGGGTTGGAAACGCTTTTCAGGATCAGTACTGGGCTCAAAACATGCAGCCCTGAGGTCTCTCATGATAGCAGATGGTTAAATGGAAATTCGCTGCTCAGCTGACCCGGCAGGAGCAAACATATGCTAAAAATGTACACAGAATGAGCTTTTCAGTGAAGAGAAGCCAGGCACATTTTAGCTAGTTTTACTTGTAAGTGGGGTTGGAAATGCTTTTCAGGCTCAGTACTGGGCTCAAAACATGCAGCCCTGAGGTCTCTCATGAAAGCAGGTGGTTAAATAGAAATTCGCTGCTCAGCTGACCGGGTAGGAGCAAACGTATGCCAAAAATGTACACAGAATGAGCTTTTCAGTGAATAGCAGCCAGGCACATTTTAGCTAGTTTTACTTGTAAGTGGGGTTGGAAACGCTTTTCAGGATCAGTACTGGGCTCAAAACATGCAGCCCTGAGGTCTCTCATGATATCAGGTAGTTAAATAGAAATTCGCTGCTCAGCTGACCCGGCAGGAGCAAACGTATGCTAAAAATGTACTCAGAATAAGCTTTTCAGTGAAGAGAAGCCAGGCACATTTTAGCTAGTTTTACTTGTAAGTGGGGTTGGAAATGCTTTTCAGGCTCAGTACTGGGCTCAAAACATGCAGCCCTGAGGTCTCTCATGAAAGCAGGTGGTTAAATAGAAATTCGATGCTCAGCTGACCCGGTAGGAGCAAACGTATGCCAAAAATGTCCACAGTGAATAGCAGCCAGGCACATTTTAGCTAGTTTTACTTGTAAGTGGGGTTGGAAACGCTTTTCAGGATCAGTACTGGGCTCAAAACATGCAGCCCTGAGGTCTCTCATGATAGCAGGTGGGTTAATAGAAATTAGCTGCTCAGCTGACCCGGCAGGAGCAAACATATGCTAAAAATGTACTCAGAATGAGCTTTTCAGTGAAGAGAAGCCAGGCACATTTTAGCTAGTTTTACTTGTAAGTGGGGTTGGAAATGCTTTTCAGGCTCAGTACTGGGCTCAAAACATGCAGCCCTGAGGTCTCTCATGAAAGCTGGTGGTTAAATAGAAATTTGCTGCTCTGCTGACCCGGTAGGAGCAAACGTATGCCAAAAATGTACACAGAATGAGCTTTTTAGTGAATAGCAGCCAGGCACATTTTAGTTAGTTTTACTTGTAAGTGGGGTTGGAAACGCTTTTCAGGATCAGTACTGGGCTCAAAACATGCAGTCCTGAGGTCTCTCATGATAGCAGGTGGTTAAATAGAAATTCGCTGCTCAGCTGACCCAGCAGGAGCAAATGTATGCTAAAAATGTACTCAGAATGAGCTTTTCAGTGAAGAGAAGCCAGGCACATTTTAGCTAGTTTTACTTGTAAGTGGGGTTGCTTTTCAGGGTCAGTACTGGGCTCAAAACATGCAGCCCTGAGGTCTCTCATGAAAGCAGGTGGTTAAATAGAAATTCGCTGCTCAGCTGACCCGGCAGGAGCAAACGTATGCTAAAAATGTACTCAGAATGAGCTTTTCAGTGAAGAGAAGCCAGGCACATTTTAGCTAGTTTTACTTGTAAGTGGGGTTGGAAATGCTTTTTAGGCTCAGTACTGGGCTCAAAACATGCAGCCCTGAGGTCTCTCATGAAAGCAGGTGGTTAAATAGAAATTCGCTGCTCAGCTGACCCGGTAGGAGCAAACATATGCCAAAAATGTACACAGAATGAGCTTTTCAGTGAATAGCAGCCAGGCACATTTTAGCTAGTTTTACTTGTAAGTGGGGTTGGAAACGCTTTTCAGGATCAGTACTGGGCTCAAAACATGCAGCCCTGAGGTCTCTCATGATAGCAGGTGGTTAAATAGAAATTCGCTGCTCAGATGACCCGGCAGGAGCAAACGTATGCTAAAAATGTACTCAGAATGAGCTTTTCAGTGAATAGCAGCCAGGCACATTTTAGCTAGTTTTACATGTAAGTGGGGTTGGAAACGCTTTTCAGGATCAGTACTGGGCTCAAAACGTGCAGCCCTGAGGTCTCTCATGATAGCAGGTGGTTAAATAGAAATTCCCTGCTCAGCTGACCCGGCAGGAGCAAACGTATGCCAAAAATGTACTCAGAATGAGCTTTTCAGTGAAGAGAAGCCAGGCACATTTTAGCTAGTTTTACTTGTAAGTGGGGTTGGAAACGCTTTTCAGGCTCAGTACTGGGCTCAAAACATGCAGCCCTGAGGTCTCTCATAAAAGCAGGTGCTTAAATAGAAATTCGCTGCTCATCTGACCCGGTAGGGGCAAACGTATGCCAAAAATGTACACAGAATAAGCTGTTCAGTGAATAGCAGCCAGGCACATTTTAGCTAGTTTTACTTGTAAGTGGGGTTGGAAACGCTTTTCAGGATCAGTACTGGGCTCAAAACATGCAGCCCTGAGGTCTCTCATGATAGCAGGTGGTTAAATAGAAATTCGCTGCTCAGCTGACCCGGCAGGAGCAAACGTATGCTAAAAATGAACTCAGAATGATCTTTTCAGTGAAGAGAAGCCAGGCACATTTTAGCTAGTTTTACTTGTAAGTGGGGTTGGAAATGCTTTTCAGGCTCAGTACTGGGCTCAAAACATGCAGCCCTGAGGTCTCTCATGAAAGCAGGTGGTTAAATAGAAATTCGCTGCTCAGCTGACCCGGTAGGAGCAAACGTATGCCAAAAATGTACACAGAATGAGCTTTTCAGTGAATAGCAGCCAGGCACATTTTAGCTAGTTTTACTTGTACGTGGGGTTGGAAATGCTTCTCAGGATCAGTACTGGGCTCAAAACATGCAGCCCTGAGGTCTCTCATGATAGCAGGTGGTTAAATAGAAATTCGCTGCCCAGCTGACCCGGCAGGAGCTAACGTATGCTAAAAATGTACTCAGAATGAGCTTTTCAGTGAAGAGAAGCCAGGCACATTTTAGCTCGTTTTACTTGTAAGTGGGGTTGGAAATGCTTTTCAGGCTCAGTACTGGGCTCAAAACATGCAGCCCTGAGGTCTCTCATGAAAGCAGGTGGTTAAATAGAAATTCGCTGCTCAGCTGACCCGGTAGGAGCAAACGTATGCCAAAAATGTACACAGAATGAGCTTTTCAGTGAATAGCAGCCAGGCACATTTTAGCTAGTTTTACTTGTAAGTCGGGTTGGAAACGCTTTTAAGGATCAGTACTGGGCTCAAAACATGCAGCCCTGAGGTCTCTTATGATAGCAGGTGGTTAAATAGAAATTCGCTGCTCAGCGGACCCGGCAGGAGCAAACGTATGCTAAAAATGTACTCAGAATGAGCTTTTCAGTGAAGAGAAGCCAGGCACATTTTAGCTAGGTTTACTTGTAAGTGGGGTTGGAAATGCTTTTCAGGCTCAGTACTGGGCTCAAAACATGCAGCCCTGAGGTCTCTCATGAAAGCAGGTGGTTAAATAGAAATTCGCTGCTCAGCTGACCCGGTAGGAGCAAACGTATGCCAAAAATGTACACAGAATGAGCTTTTCAGTGAATAGCAGCCAGGCACATTTTAGCTAGTTTTACTTCTAAGTGGGGTTGGAAACGCTTTTCAGGATCAGTACTGGGCTCAAAACATGCAGCCCTGAGGTCTCTCATGATAGCAGATGGTTAAATAGAAATTCGCTGCTCAGCTGACCCGGCAGGAGCAAACATATGCTAAAAATGTACTCAGAATGAGCTTTTCAGTGAAGAGAAGCCAGGCACATTTTAGCTAGTTTTACTTGTAAGTGGGGTTGGAAATGCTTTTCAGGCTCAGTACTGGGCTCAAAACATGCAGCCCTGAGGTCTCTCATGAAAGCAGGTGGTTAAATAGAAATTCGCTGCTCAGCTGACCCGGTAGGAGCAAACGTATGCCAAAAATGTACACAGAATGAGCTTTTCAGTGAATAGCAGCGAGGCACATTTTAGCTAGTTTTACTTGTAAGTGGGGTTGGAAACGCTTTTCAGGATCAGTACTGGGCTCAAAACATGCAGCCCTGAGGTCTCTCATGATATCAGGTAGTAAAATAGAAATTCGCTGCTCAGCTGACCCGGCAGGAGCAAACGTATGCTAAAAATGTACTCAGAATAAGCTTTTCAGTGAAGAGAAGCCAGGCACATTTTAGCTAGTTTTACTTGTAAGTGGGGTTGGAAATGCTTTTCAGGCTCAGTACTGGGCTCAAAACATGCAGCCCTGAGGTCTCTCATGAAAGCAGGTGGTTAAATAGAAATTCGATGCTCAGCTGACCCGGTAGGAGCAAACGTATGCCAAAAATGTCCACAGTGAATAGCAGCCAGGCACATTTTAGCTAGTTTTACTTGTAAGTGGGGTTGGAAACGCTTTTCAGGATCAGTACTGGGCTCAAAACATGCAGCCCTGAGGTCTCTCATGATAGCAGGTGGGTTAATAGAAATTCGCTGCTCAGCTGACCCGGCAGGAGCAAACATATGCTAAAAATGTACTCAGAATGAGCTTTTCAGTGAAGAGAAGCCAGGCACATTTTAGCTAGTTTTACTTGTAAGTGGGGTTGGAAATGCTTTTCAGGCTCAGTACTGGGCTCAAAACATGCAGCCCTGAGGTCTCTCATGAAAGCTGGTGGTAAATAGAAATTAGCTGCTCAGCTGACCCGGTAGGAGCAAACGTATGCCAAAAATGTACACAGAATGAGCTTTTTAGTGAATAGCAGCCAGGCACATTTTAGTTAGTTTTACTTGTAAGTGGGGTTGGAAACGCTTTTCAGGATCAGTACTGGGCTCAAAACATGCAGTCCTGAGGTCTCTCATGATAGCAGGTGGTTAAATAGAAATTCGCTGCTCAGCTGACCCAGCAGGAGCAAACGTATGCTAAAAATGTACTCAGAATGAGCTTTTCAGTGAAGAGAAGCCAGGCACATTTTAGCTAGTTTTACTTGTAAGTGGGGTTGCTTTTGAGGGTCAGTACTGGGCTCAAAACATGCAGCCCTGAGGTCTCTCATGAAAGCAGGTGGTTAAATAGAAATTTGCTGCTCAGCTGACCCGGCAGGATCAAACGTATGCTAAAAATGTACTCAGAATGAGCTTTTCAGTGAAGAGAAGCCAGGCACATTTTAGCTAGTTTTACTTGTAAGTGGGGTTGGAAATGCTTTTTAGGCTCAGTACTGGGCTCAAAACATGCAGCCCTGAGGTCTCTCATGAAAGCAGGTGGTTAAATAGAAATTCGCTGCTCAGCTGACCCGGTAGGAGCAAACGTATGCCAAAAATGTACACAGAATGAGCTTTTCAGTGAATAGCAGCCAGGCACATTTTAGCTAGTTTTACTTGTAAGTGGGGTTGGAAACGCTTTTCAGGATCAGAACTGGGCTCAAAACATGCAGCCCTGAGGTCTCTCATGAAAGCAGGTGGTTAAATAGAAATTCGCTGCTCAGCTGACCCGGTAGGAGCAAACGTATGCCAAAAATGTACACAGAATGAGCTTTTCAGTGAATAGCAGCCAGGCACATTTTAGCTAGTTTTACTTGTAAGTGGGGTTGGAAACGCTTTTCAGGCTCAGTACTGGGCTCAAAACATGCAGCCCTGAGGTCTCTCATGAAAGCAGGTGGTTAAATAGAAATTCGCTGCTCAGCTGACCCGGTAGGAGCAAACGTATGCCAAAAATGTACACAGAATGAGCTTTTCAGTGAATAGCAGCCAGGCACATTTTAGCTAGTTTTACTTGTAAGTGGGGTTGGAAACGCTTTTCAGGATCAGTACTGGGCTCAAAACATGCAGCCCTGAGGTCTCCCATAATAGCAGGTGGTTAAATAGAAATTCGCTGCTCAGCTGACCCGGCAGGAGCAAACGTACGCTAAAAATGTACTCAGAATGAGCTTTTCAGTGAAGAGAAGCCAGGCACATTTTAGCTAGTTTTACTTGTAAGTGGGGTTGGAAATGCTTTTCAGGCTCAGTACTGGGCTCAAAACATGCAGCCCTGAGGTCTCTCATGAAAGCAGGTGGTTAAATAGAAATTCGCTGCTCAGCTGACCCGGTAGGAGCAAACGTATGCCAAAAATGTACACAGAATGAGCTTTTCAGTGAATAGCAGCCAGGCACATTTTAGCTAGTTTTACTTGTACGTGGGGTTGGAAATGCTTCTCAGGATCAGTACTGGGCTCAAAACATGCAGCCCTGAGGTCTCTCATGATAGCAGGTGGTTAAATAGAAATTCGCTGCCCAGCTGACCCGGCAGGAGCTAACGTATGCTAAAAATGTACTCAGAATGAGCTTTTCAGTGAAGAGAAGCCAGGCACATTTTAGCTCGTTTTACTTGTAAGTGGGGTTGGAAATGCTTTTCAGGCTCAGTACTGGGCTCAAAACATGCAGCCCTGAGGTCTCTCATGAAAGCAGGTGGTTAAATAGAAATTCGCTGCTCAGCTGACCCGGTAGGAGCAAACGTATGCCAAAAATGTACACAGAATGAGCTTTTCAGTGAATAGCAGCCAGGCACATTTTAGCTAGTTTTACTTGTAAGTCGGGTTGGAAACGCTTTTAAGGATCAGTACTGGGCTCAAAACATGCAGCCCTGAGGTCTCTTATGATAGCAGGTGGTTAAATAGAAATTCGCTGCTCAGCGGACCCGGCAGGAGCAAACGTATGCTAAAAATGTACTCAGAATGAGCTTTTCAGTGAAGAGAAGCCAGGCACATTTTAGCTAGGTTTACTTGTAAGTGGGGTTGGAAATGCTTTTCAGGCTCAGTACTGGGCTCAAAACATGCAGCCCTGAGGTCTCTCATGAAAGCAGGTGGTTAAATAGAAATTCGCTGCTCAGCTGACCCGGTAGGAGCAAACGTATGCCAAAAATGTACACAGAATGAGCTTTTCAGTGAATAGCAGCCAGGCACATTTTAGCTAGTTTTACTTCTAAGTGGGGTTGGAAACGCTTTTCAGGATCAGTACTGGGCTCAAAACATGCAGCCCTGAGGTCTCTCATGATAGCAGATGGTTAAATAGAAATTCGCTGCTCAGCTGACCCGGCAGGAGCAAACATATGCTAAAAATGTACTCAGAATGAGCTTTTCAGTGAAGAGAAGCCAGGCACATTTTAGCTAGTTTTACTTGTAAGTGGGGTTGGAAATGCTTTTCAGGCTCAGTACTGGGCTCAAAACATGCAGCCCTGAGGTCTCTCATGAAAGCAGGTGGTTAAATAGAAATTCGCTGCTCAGCTGACCCGGTAGGAGCAAACGTATGCCAAAAATGTACACAGAATGAGCTTTTCAGTGAATAGCAGCGAGGCACATTTTAGCTAGTTTTACTTGTAAGTGGGGTTGGAAACGCTTTTCAGGATCAGTACTGGGCTCAAAACATGCAGCCCTGAGGTCTCTCATGATATCAGGTAGTAAAATAGAAATTCGCTGCTCAGCTGACCCGGCAGGAGCAAACGTATGCTAAAAATGTACTCAGAATAAGCTTTTCAGTGAAGAGAAGCCAGGCACATTTTAGCTAGTTTTACTTGTAAGTGGGGTTGGAAATGCTTTTCAGGCTCAGTACTGGGCTCAAAACATGCAGCCCTGAGGTCTCTCATGAAAGCAGGTGGTTAAATAGAAATTCGATGCTCAGCTGACCCGGTAGGAGCAAACGTATGCCAAAAATGTCCACAGTGAATAGCAGCCAGGCACATTTTAGCTAGTTTTACTTGTAAGTGGGGTTGGAAACGCTTTTCAGGATCAGTACTGGGCTCAAAACATGCAGCCCTGAGGTCTCTCATGATAGCAGGTGGGTTAATAGAAATTCGCTGCTCAGCTGACCCGGCAGGAGCAAACATATGCTAAAAATGTACTCAGAATGAGCTTTTCAGTGAAGAGAAGCCAGGCACATTTTAGCTAGTTTTACTTGTAAGTGGGGTTGGAAATGCTTTTCAGGCTCAGTACTGGGCTCAAAACATGCAGCCCTGAGGTCTCTCATGAAAGCTGGTGGTAAATAGAAATTAGCTGCTCAGCTGACCCGGTAGGAGCAAACGTATGCCAAAAATGTACACAGAATGAGCTTTTTAGTGAATAGCAGCCAGGCACATTTTAGTTAGTTTTACTTGTAAGTGGGGTTGGAAACGCTTTTCAGGATCAGTACTGGGCTCAAAACATGCAGTCCTGAGGTCTCTCATGATAGCAGGTGGTTAAATAGAAATTCGCTGCTCAGCTGACCCAGCAGGAGCAAACGTATGCTAAAAATGTACTCAGAATGAGCTTTTCAGTGAAGAGAAGCCAGGCACATTTTAGCTAGTTTTACTTGTAAGTGGGGTTGCTTTTGAGGGTCAGTACTGGGCTCAAAACATGCAGCCCTGAGGTCTCTCATGAAAGCAGGTGGTTAAATAGAAATTTGCTGCTCAGCTGACCCGGCAGGATCAAACGTATGCTAAAAATGTACTCAGAATGAGCTTTTCAGTGAAGAGAAGCCAGGCACATTTTAGCTAGTTTTACTTGTAAGTGGGGTTGGAAATGCTTTTTAGGCTCAGTACTGGGCTCAAAACATGCAGCCCTGAGGTCTCTCATGAAAGCAGGTGGTTAAATAGAAATTCGCTGCTCAGCTGACCCGGTAGGAGCAAACGTATGCCAAAAATGTACACAGAATGAGCTTTTCAGTGAATAGCAGCCAGGCACATTTTAGCTAGTTTTACTTGTAAGTGGGGTTGGAAACGCTTTTCAGGATCAGAACTGGGCTCAAAACATGCAGCCCTGAGGTCTCTCATGAAAGCAGGTGGTTAAATAGAAATTCGCTGCTCAGCTGACCCGGTAGGAGCAAACGTATGCCAAAAATGTACACAGAATGAGCTTTTCAGTGAATAGCAGCCAGGCACATTTTAGCTAGTTTTACTTGTAAGTGGGGTTGGAAACGCTTTTCAGGCTCAGTACTGGGCTCAAAACATGCAGCCCTGAGGTCTCTCATGAAAGCAGGTGGTTAAATAGAAATTCGCTGCTCAGCTGACCCGGTAGGAGCAAACGTATGCCAAAAATGTACACAGAATGAGCTTTTCAGTGAATAGCAGCCAGGCACATTTTAGCTAGTTTTACTTGTAAGTGGGGTTGGAAACGCTTTTCAGGATCAGTACTGGGCTCAAAACATGCAGCCCTGAGGTCTCCCATAATAGCAGGTGGTTAAATAGAAATTCGCTGCTCAGCTGACCCGGCAGGAGCAAACGTACGCTAAAAATGTACTCAGAATGAGCTTTTCAGTGAAGAGAAGCCAGGCATATTTTAGCTAGTTTTACTTGTAAGTGGGGTTGGAAATGCTTTTCAGGCTCAGTACTGGGCTCAAAACATGCAGCCCTGAGGTCTCTCATGATAGCAGGTGGTTAAATAGAAATTCGCGGCTCAGCTGACCCGGCAGGAGCAAACGTATGCTAAAAATGTACTCAGAATGAGCTTTTCAGTGAATAGCAGCCAGGCACATTTTAGCTAGTTTTATTGTAAGTGGGGTTGGAAACGCTTTTCAGGATCAGTACTGGGCTCAAAACATGCAGCCCTGAGGTCTCTCATGATAGCAGGTGGTTAAATAGAAATTCGCTGCTCAGCTGACCCGGCAGGAGCAAACGTATGCCAAAAAAGTACACAGAATGAGCTTTTCAGTGAATAGCAGCCAGGCACATTTTAGCTAGTTTTACTTGTAAGTGGGGTTGGAAATGCTTTTCAGGCTCAGTACTGGGCTCAAAACATGCAGCCCTGAGGTCTCTCATGAAAGCAGGTGGTTACATAGAAATTCGCTGCTCAGCTGACCCAGTAGGAGCAAACGTATGCCAAAAATGTACACAGAAGGAGATTTTCAGTGAATAGCAGCCAGGCACATTTTAGCTAGTTTTACTTGTAAGTGGGGTTGGAAACGCTTTTCAGGATCAGTACTGGGCTCAAAACATGCAGCCCTGAGGTCCCTCATGATAGCAGGTGGTTAAATAGAAATTCGCTGCTCAGCTGGCCCGGTAGGAGCAAACGTATGCCAAAAATGTACACAGAATGAGCTTTTCAGTGAATAGCAGCCAGGCACATTTTAGCTAGTTTTACTTGTAAGTGGGGTTGGAAACGCTTTTCAGGATCAGAACTGGGCTCAAAACATGCAGCCCTGAGGTCTCTCATGATAACAGGTGGTTAAATAGAAATTCGCTGCTCAGCTGACCCGGCAGGAGCAAACGTATGCTAAAAATGTACTCAGAATGAGCTTTTCAGTGAAGAGAAGCCAGGCACATTTTAGCTAGTTTTACTTGTAAGTTGGGTTGGAAATGCTTTTCAGGCTCAGTACTGGGCTCAAAACATGCAGCCCTGAGGTCTCTCATGATAGCAGGTGGTTAAATAGAAATTCGCTGCTCAGCTGACCCAGCAGGAGCAAACGTATGCTAAAAATGTACTCAGAATGAGCTTTTCAGTGAAGAGAAGCCAGGCACATTTTAGCTAGTTTTACTTGTAAGTGGGGTTGCTTTTCAGGCTCAGTACTGGGCTAAAAACATGCAGCCCTGAGGTCTCTCATGAAAGCAGGTGGTTAAATAGAAATTCGCTGCTCAGCTGACCCGGCAGGAGCAAACGTATGCTAAAAATGTACTCAGAATGAGCTTTTCAGTGAAGAGAAGCCAGGCACATTTTAGCTAGTTTTACTTGTAAGTGGGGTTGGAAATGCTTTTTAGGCTCAGTACTGGGCTCAAAACATGCAGCCCTGAGGTCTCTCATGATAGCAGGTGGTTAAATAGAAATTCGCTGCTCAGCTGACCCGGCAGGAGCAAACGTATGCTAATAATGAAATCAGAATGAGCTTTTTCAGTGAAGAGAAGCCAGGCACATTTTAGCTAGTTTTACTTGTAAGTGGGGTTGGAAATGCTTTTCAGGCTCAGTACTGGGCTCAAAACATGCAGCCTTGAGGTCTCTCATGATAGCAGGTGGTTAAATAGAAATTCGCGGCTCAGATGACCCGGCAGGAGCAAACGTATGCTAAAAATGTACACAGAATGAGCTTTTCAGTGAATAGCAGCCAGGCACATTTTAGCTAGTTTTATTGTAAGTGGGGTTGGAAACGCTTTTCAGGATCAGTACTGGGCTCAAAACATGCAGCCCTGAGGTCTCTCATGATAGCAGGTGGTTAAATAGAAATTCGCTGCTCAGCTGACCCGGCAGGAGCAAACGTATGCCAAAAATGTACACAGAATGAGCTTTTCAGTGAATAGCAGCCAGACACATTTTAGCTAGTTTACTTGTAAGTGGGGTTGGAAATGCTTTTCAGGCTCAGTACTGGGCTCAAAACATGCAGCCCTGAGGTCTCTCATGAAAGCAGGTGGTTAAATAGAAATTCGCTGCTCAGCTGACCCGGTAGGAGCAAACGTATGCCAAAAATGTACACAGAAGGAGATTTTCAGTGAATAGCAGCCAGGCACATTTTAGCTAGTTTTACTTGTAAGTGGGGTTGGAAACGCTTTTCAGGATCAGTACTGGGCTCAAAACATGCAGCCCTGAGGTCCCTCATGATAGCAGGTGGTTAAATAGAAATTCGCTGCTCAGCTGGCCCGGTAGGAGCAAACGTATGCCAAAAATGTACACAGAATGAGCTTTTCAGTGAATAGCAGCCAGGCACATTTTAGCTAGTTTTACTTGTAAGTGGGGCTGGAAACGCTTTTCAGGATCAGTACTGGGCTCAAAACATGCAGCCCTGAGGTCTCTCATGATAGCAGGTGGTTAAATAGAAATTCGCTGCTCAGCTGACCCGGCAGGAGCAAACGTATGCCAAAAAAGTACACAGAATGAGCTTTTCAGTGAATAGCAGCCAGGCACATTTTAGCTAGTTTTACTTGTAAGTGGGGTTGGAAATGCTTTTCAGGCTCAGTACTGGGCTCAAAACATGCAGCCCTGAGGTCTCTCATGAAAGCAGGTGGTTACATAGAAATTCGCTGCTCAGCTGACCCAGTAGGAGCAAACGTATGCCAAAAATGTACACAGAAGGAGATTTTCAGTGAATAGCAGCCAGGCACATTTTAGCTAGTTTTACTTGTAAGTGGGGTTGGAAACGCTTTTCAGGATCAGTACTGGGCTCAAAACATGCAGCCCTGAGGTCCCTCATGATAGCAGGTGGTTAAATAGAAATTCGCTGCTCAGCTGGCCCGGTAGGAGCAAACGTATGCCAAAAATGTACACAGAATGAGCTTTTCAGTGAATAGCAGCCAGGCACATTTTAGCTAGTTTTACTTGTAAGTGGGGTTGGAAACGCTTTTCAGGATCAGAACTGGGCTCAAAACATGCAGCCCTGAGGTCTCTCATGATAACAGGTGGTTAAATAGAAATTCGCTGCTCAGCTGACCCGGCAGGAGCAAACGTATGCTAAAAATTTACTCAGAATGAGCTTTTCAGTGAAGAGAAGCCAGGCACATTTTAGCTAGTTTTACTTGTAAGTTGGGTTGGAAATGCTTTTCAGGCTCAGTACTGGGCTCAAAACATGCAGCCCTGAGGTCTCTCATGATAGCAGGTGGTTAAATAGAAATTCGCTGCTCAGCTGACCCAGCAGGAGCAAACGTATGCTAAAGATGTACTCAGAATGAGCTTTTCAGTGAAGAGAAGCCAGGCACATTTTAGCTAGTTTTACTTGTAAGTGGGGTTGCTTTTCAGGCTCAGTACTGGGCTAAAAACATGCAGCCCTGAGGTCTCTCATGAAAGCAGGTGGTTAAATAGAAATTCGCTGCTCAGCTGACCCGGCAGGAGCAAACGTATGCTAAAAATGTACTCAGAATGAGCTTTTCAGTGAAGAGAAGCCAGGCACATTTTAGCTAGTTTTACTTGTAAGTGGGGTTGGAAATGCTTTTTAGGCTCAGTACTGGGCTCAAAACATGCAGCCCTGAGGTCTCTCATGATAGCAGGTGGTTAAATAGAAATTCGCTGCTCAGCTGACCCGGCAGGAGCAAACGTATGCTAATAATGAAATCAGAATGAGCTTTTTCAGTGAAGAGAAGCCAGGCACATTTTAGCTAGTTTTACTTGTAAGTGGGGTTGCTTTTCAGGCTCTGTACTGGGCTCAAAACATGCAGCCCTGAGGTCTCTCATGAAAGCAGGTGGTTAAATAGAAATTCGCTGCTCAGCTGACCCGGCAGGAGCAAACATATGCCAAAAATTTACACAGTGAATAGCAGCCAGGCACATTTTAGCTAGTTTTACTTGTAAGTGGGGTTGGAAACGCTTTTCAGGATCGGTACTGGGCTCAAAACATGCTGCCCTGAGGTCTCTCATGATAGCAGGTGGGTAAATAGAAATTCGCTACTCAGCTGACCCGGCAGGAGCAAACGTATGCTAAATATGTACTCAGAATGAGCTTTTCAGTGAAGAGAAGCCAGGCACATTTTAGCTAGTTTTACTTGTAAGTGGGGTTGGAAATGCTTTTCAGGCTCAGTACTGGGATCAAAACATGCAGCCCTGAGGTCTCTCATGAAAGCAGGTGGTTAAATAGAAATTCGCTGCTCAGCTGATCCGGTAGGAGCAAACGTATGCCAAAAATGTACACAGAATGAGCTTTTTAGTGAATAACAGCCAGGCACATTTTAGCTAGTTTTACTTGTAAGTGGGGTTGGAAACGCTTTTTAGGATCAGTACTGGGCTCAAAACATGCAGCCCCGAGGTCTCTCATGATAGCAGGTGGTTAAATAGAAATTCGCTGCTCAGCTGACCCAGCAGGAGCAAACGTATGCTAAAAATGTACTCAGAATGAGCTTTTCAGTGAAGAGAAGCCAGGCACATTTTAGCTAGTTTTACTTGTAAGTGGGGTTGCTTTTCAGGCTCTGTACTGGGCTCAAAACATGCAGCCCTGAGGTCTCTCATGAAAGCAGGTGGTTAAATAGAAAGTCGCTGCTCAGCTGACCCGGCAGGAGCAAACGTATGCTAAAAATGTACTCAGAATGAGCTTTTCAGTGAAGAGAAGCCAGGCACATTTTAGCTAGTTTTACTTGTAAGTGGGGTTGGAAATGCTTTTTAGGCTCAGTACTGGGCTCAAAACATGCAGCCCTGAGGTCTCTCATGAAAGCAGGTGGTTAAATAGAAATTCGCTGCTCAGCTGACCCGGTAGGAGCAAACGTATGCCAAAAATGTACACAGAATGAGCTTTTCAGTGAATAGCAGCCAGGCACATTTTAGCTAGTTTTACTTGTAAGTGGGGTTGGAAACGCTTTTTAGGATCAGTACTGGGCTCAAAACATGCAGCCCTAAGGTCTCTCATGATAGCAGGTGGTTAAATAGAAATTCGCTGCTCAGCTGACCCGGCAGGAGCAAACGTATGCTAAAAATGTACTCAGAATGAGCTTTTCAGTGAATAGCAGCCAGGCACATTTTAGCTAGTTTTACTTGTAAGTGGGGTTGGAAACGCTTTTCAGGATCAGTACTGGGCTCAAAACATGCAGCCCTGAGGTCTCTCATGAAAGCAGGTGGTTAAATAGAAATTTGCTGCTCAGCTGACCCGGCAGGAGCAAACGTATGCTAAAAATTTACTCAGAATGAGCTTTTCAGTGACGAGAAGCCAGGCACATTTTAGCTAATTTTACTTGTTAGTGGGGTTGGAAATGCTTTTCAGGCTCAGTACTGGGCTCAAAACATGCAGCCCTGAGGTCTCCCATGAAAGCAGGTGGTTAAATAGAAATTCGCTGCTCAGCTGACCCGGTAGGAGCAAACGTATGCCAAAAATGTACACAGAATGAGCTTTTCAGTGAATAGCAGCCAGGCACATTTTAGCTAGTTTTACTTGTAAGTGGGGTTGGAAACGCTTTTCAGGATCAGTACTGGGCTCAAAACATGCAGCCCTGAGGTCTCTCATGATAGCAGGTGGTTAAAGAGAAATTCGCGGCTCAGCTGACCCGGCAGGAGCAAACATATGCTAAAAATGTACTCAGAATGAGCTTTTCAGTGAAGAGAAGCCAGGCACATTTTAGCTAGTTTTACTTGTAAGTGGGGTTGGAAATGCTTTTCAGGCTCAGTACTGGGCTCAAAACATGCAGCCCTGAGGTCTCTCATGAAAGCAGGTGGTTAAATAGAAATTCGCTGCTCAGCTGACCCGGTATGAGCAAACGTATGCCAAAAATGTACACTGAATTAGCTTTTCAGTGAATAGCAGCCAGGCACATTTTAGCTAGTTTTACTTGTAAGTGGGGTTGGAAACGCTTTTCAGGATCAGTACTGGGCTCAAAACATGCAGCCCTGAGGTCTCTCATGATAGCAGGTGGTTAAATAGAAATTCGCTGCTCAGCTGACCCGGCAGGAGCAAACGTATGCTAAAAATGTACTCAGAATGAGCTTTTCAGTGAAGAGAAGCCAGGCACATTTTAGCTAGTTTTACTTGTAAGTGGGGTTGGAAATGCTTTTCAGGCTCAGTACTGGGCTCAAAACATGCAGTCCTGAGGTCTCTCATGATAGCAGGTGGTTAAATTGAAATTCGCGGCTCACCTGACCCGGCAGGAGCAAACGTATGCTAAAAATGTACTCAGAATGAGCTTTTCAGTGAATAGCATCCAGGCACATTTTAGCTAGTTTTACTTGTAAGTGGGGTTGGAAACGCTTTTCAGGATCAGTACTGGGCTCAAAACATGCAGCCCTGAGGTCTCTCATGATAGCAGGTGGTTAAATGGAAATTCGCTGCTCAGCTGATCCGGCAGGAGCAAACGTATGCCAAAAATGTACACAGAATGAGCTTTTCAGTGAATAGCAGCCAGGCACATTTTAGCTATTTTTACTTGTAAGTGGGGTTGGAAATGCTTTTCAGGCTCAGTACTGGGCTCAAAACATGCAGCCCTGAGGTCTCTCATGAAAGCAGGTGGTTAAATAGAGATTCGCTGCTCAGCTGACCCGGTAGGAGCAAACGTATGCCAAAAATGTACACAGAAGGAGCTTTTCAGTGAATAGCAGCCAGGCACATTTTAGCTAGTTTTACTTGTAAGTGGGGTTGGAAACGCTTTTCAGGATCAGTACTGGGCTCAAAACATGCAGCCCTGAGGTCTCTCATGATAGCAGGTGGTTAAATAGAAATTCGCTGCTCAGCTGACCCGGCAGGAGCAAACGTATGCTAAAAATGTACTCAGAATAGGCTTTTCAGTGAAGAGAAGCCAGGCACATTTTAGCTAGTTTTACTTGTAAGTGGGGTTGGAAATGCTTTTCAGGCTCAGTACTGGGCTCAAAACATGCAGCCCTGAGGTCTCTCATGAAAGCAGGTGGTTAAATAGAAATTCGCTGCTCAGCTGACCCGGTAGGAGCAAACGTATCCCAAAAATGTACACAGTGAAAAGCAGCCAGGCACATTTTAGCTAGTTTTACTTGTAAGTGGGGTTGGAAACGCTTTTCAGGATCAGTACTGGGCTCAAAACATGCAGCCCTGAGGTCTCTCATGATAGCAGGTGGGTAAATAGAAATTCGCTGCTCAGCTGACCCGGCAGGAGCAAATGTATGCTAAAAATGTACACAGAATGAGCTTTTCAGTGAAGAGAAGCCAGGGACAATTTAGCTAGTTTTACTTGTAAGTGGGGTTGGAAATGCTTTTCAGGCTCAGTACTGGGCTCAAAACATGCAGCCCTGAGGTCTCTCATGAAAGCTGGTGGTTATATAGAAATTTGCTGCTCAGCTGACCCGGTAGGAGCAAACGTATGCCAAAAATGTACACAGAATGAGCTTTTTAGTGAATAGCAGCCAGGCACATTTTAGCTAGTTTTACTTGTAAGTGGGGTTGGAAACGCTTTTCAGGATCACTACTGGGCTCAAAACATGCAGCCCTGAGGTCTCTCATGATAGCAGGTGGTTAAATAGAAATTCGCTGCTCAGCTGACCCAGCAGGAGCAAACGTATGCTAAAAATGTACTCAGAATGAGCTTTTCAGTGAAGAGAAGCCAGGCACATTTTAGCTAGTTTTACTTGTAAGTGGGGTTGCTTTTCAGGCTCAGTACTGGGCTCAAAACATGCAGCCCTGAGGTCTCTCATGAAAGCAGGTGGTTAAATAGAAATTCGCTGCTCAGCTGACCCGGCAGGAGCAAACGTATGCTAAAAATGTACTCAGAATGAGCTTTTCAGTGAAGAGAAGCCAGGTACATTTTAGCTAGTTTTACTTGTAAGTGGGGTTGGAAATGCTTTTCAGGCTCAGTACTGGGCTCAAAACATGCAGCCCTGAGGTCTCTCATGAAAGCAGGTGGTTAAATAGAAATTCGCTGCTCAGCTGACCCGGTAGGAGCAAATGTATGCCAAAAATGTACACAGAATGAGCTTTTCAGTGAATAGCAGCCAGGCACATTTTAGCTAGTTTTACTTGTAAGTGGGGTTGGAAAAGCTTTTCAGGATCAGTACTGGGCTCAAAACATGCAGCCCTGAGGTCTGTCATGATAGCATGTGGTTAAATAGAAATTCGCTGCTCAGCTGACCCGGCAGGAGCAAACGTATGCCAAAAATGTACACAGAATGAGCTTTTCAGTGAATAGCAGCCAGGCACATTTTAGCTAGTTTTACTTGTACGTGGGGTTGGAAACGCTTTTCAGGATCAGTACTGGGCTCAAAACATGCAGCCCTGAGGTCTCTCATGATAGCAGGTGGTTAAATAGAAATTCGCTGCCCAGCTGACCCGGCAGGAGCTAACGTATGCTAAAAATGTACTCAGAATGAGCTTTTCAGTGAAGAGAAGCCAGGCACATTTTAGCTCGTTTTACTTGTAAGTGGGGTTGGAAATGCTTTTCAGGCTCAGTACTGGGCTCAAAACATGCAGCCCTGAGGTCTCTCATGAAAGCAGGTGGTTAAATAGAAATTCGCTGCTCAGCTGACCCGGTAGGAGCAAACGTATGCCAAAAATGTACACAGAATGAGCTTTTCAGTGAATAGCAGCCAGGCACATTTTAGCTAGTTTTACTTGTAAGTCGGGTTGGAAACGCTTTTAAGAATCAGTACTGGGCTCAAAACATGCAGCCCTGAGGTCTCTTATGATAGCAGGTGGTTAAATAGAAATGTGCTGCTCAGCGGACCCGGCAGGAGCAAACGTATGCTAAAAATGTACTCAGAATGAGCTTTTCAGTGAAGAGAAGCCAGGCACATTTTAGCTAGGTTTACTTGTAAGTGGGGTTGGAAATGCTTTTCAGGCTCAGTACTGGGCTCAAAACATGCAGCCCTGAGGTCTCTCATGAAAGCAGGTGGTTAAATAGAAATTCGCTGCTCAGCTGACCCGGTAGGAGCAAACGTATGCCAAAAATGTACACAGAATGAGCTTTTCAGTGAATAGCAGCCAGGCACATTTTAGCTAGTTTTACTTGTAAGTCGGGTTGGAAACGCTTTTAAGGATCAGTACTGGGCTCAAAACATGCAGCCCTGAGGTCTCTTATGATAGCAGGTGGTTAAATAGAAATTCGCTGCTCAGCGGACCCGGCAGGAGCAAACGTATGCTAAAAATGTACTCAGAATGAGCTTTTCAGTGAAGAGAAGCCAGGCACATTTTAGCTCGTTTTACTTGTAAGTGGGGTTGGAAATGCTTTTCAGGCTCAGTACTGGGCTCAAAACATGCAGCCCTGAGGTCTCTCATGAAAGCAGGTGGTTAAATAGAAATTCCCTGCTCAGCTGACCCGGTAGGAGCAAACGTATGCCAAAAATGTACACAGAATGAGCTTTTCAGTGAATAGCAGCCAGGCACATTTTAGCTAGTTTTACTTGTAAGTCGGGTTGGAAACGCTTTTAAGGATCAGTACTGGGCTCAAAACATGCAGCCTTGAGGTCTCTTATGATAGCAGGTGGTTAAATAGAAATTCGCTGCTCAGCGGACCCGGCAGGAGCAAACGTATGCTAAAAATGTACTCAGAATGAGCTTTTCAGTGAAGAGAAGCCAGGCACATTTTAGCTAGGTTTACTTGTAAGTGGGGTTGGAAATGCTTTTCAGGCTCAGTACTGGGCTCAAAACATGCAGCCCTGAGGTCTCTCATGAAAGCAGGTGGTTAAATAGAAATTCGCTGCTCAGCTGACCCGGTAGGAGCAAACGTATGCCAAAAATGTACACAGAATGAGCTTTTCAGTGAATAGCAGCCAGGCACATTTTAGCTAGTTTTACTTGTAAGTGGGGTTGGAAACGCTTTTCAGGATCAGTACTGGGCTCAAAACATGCAGCCCTGAGGTCTCTCATGATAGCAGATGGTTAAATGGAAATTCGCTGCTCAGATGACCCGGCAGGAGCAAACATATGCTAAAAATGTACACAGAATGAGCTTTTCAGTGAAGAGAAGCCAGGCACATTTTAGCTAGTTTTACTTGTAAGTGGGGTTGGAAATGCTTTTCAGGCTCAGTACTGGGCTCAAAACATGCAGCCCTGAGGTCTCTCATGAAAGCAGGTGGTTAAATAGAAATTCGCTGCTCAGCTGACCCGGTAGGAGCAAACGTATGCCAAAAATGTACACAGAATGAGCTTTTCAGTGAATAGCAGCCAGGCACATTTTAGCTAGTTTTACTTGTAAGTGGGGTTGGAAACGCTTTTCAGGATCAGTACTGGGCTCAAAACATGCAGCCCTGAGGTCTCTCATGATATCAGGTAGTTAAATAGAAATTCGCTGCTCAGCTGACCCGGCAGGAGCAAACGTATGCTAAAAATGTACTCAGAATAAGCTTTTCAGTGAAGAGAAGCCAGGCACATTTTAGCTAGTTTTACTTGTAAGTGGGGTTGGAAATGCTTTTCAGGCTCAGTACTGGGCTCAAAACATGCAGCCCTGAGGTCTCTCATGAAAGCAGGTGGTTAAATAGAAATTCGATGCTCAGCTGACCCGGTAGGAGCAAACGTATGCCAAAAATGTCCACAGTGAATAGCAGCCAGGCACATTTTAGCTAGTTTTACTTGTAAGTGGGGTTGGAAACGCTTTTCAGGATCAGTACTGGGCTCAAAACATGCAGCCCTGAGGTCTCTCATGATAGCAGGTGGGTTAATAGAAATTAGCTGCTCAGCTGACCCGGCAGGAGCAAACATATGCTAAAAATTTACTCAGAATGAGCTTTTCAGTGAAGAGAAGCCAGGCACATTTTAGCTAGTTTTACTTGTAAGTGGGGTTGGAAATGCTTTTCAGGCTCAGTACTGGGCTCAAAACATGCAGCCCTGAGGTCTCTCATGAAAGCTGGTGGTTAAATAGAAATTTGCTGCTCTGCTGACCCGGTAGGAGCAAACGTATGCCAAAAATGTACACAGAATGAGCTTTTTAGTGAATAGCAGCCAGGCACATTTTAGTTAGTTTTACTTGTAAGTGGGGTTGGAAACGCTTTTCAGGATCAGTACTGGGCTCAAAACATGCAGTCCTGAGGTCTCTCATGATAGCAGGTGGTTAAATAGAAATTCGCTGCTCAGCTGACCCAGCAGGAGCAAATGTATGCTAAAAATGTACTCAGAATGAGCTTTTCAGTGAAGAGAAGCCAGGCACATTTTAGCTAGTTTTACTTGTAAGTGGGGTTGCTTTTCAGGGTCAGTACTGGGCTCAAAACATGCAGCCCTGAGGTCTCTCATGAAAGCAGGTGGTTAAATAGAAATTCGCTGCTCAGCTGACCCGGCAGGAGCAAACGTATGCTAAAAATGTACTCAGAATGAGCTTTTCAGTGAAGAGAAGCCAGGCACATTTTAGCTAGTTTTACTTGTAAGTGGGGTTGGAAATGCTTTTTAGGCTCAGTACTGGGCTCAAAACATGCAGCCCTGAGGTCTCTCATGAAAGCAGGTGGTTAAATAGAAATTCGCTGCTCAGCTGACCCGGTAGGAGCAAACATATGCCAAAAATGTACACAGAATGAGCTTTTCAGTGAATAGCAGCCAGGCACATTTTAGCTAGTTTTACTTGTAAGTGGGGTTGGAAACGCTTTTCAGGATCAGTACTGGGCTCAAAACATGCAGCCCTGAGGTCTCTCATGATAGCAGGTGGTTAAATAGAAATTCGCTGCTCAGATGACCCGGCAGGAGCAAACGTATGCTAAAAATGTACTCAGAATGAGCTTTTCAGTGAATAGCAGCCAGGCACATTTTAGCTAGTTTTACATGTAAGTGGGGTTGGAAACGCTTTTCAGGATCAGTACTGGGCTCAAAACGTGCAGCCCTGAGGTCTCTCATGATAGCAGGTGGTTAAATAGAAATTCCCTGCTCAGCTGACCCGGCAGGAGCAAACGTATGCCAAAAATGTACTCAGAATGAGCTTTTCAGTGAAGAGAAGCCAGGCACATTTTAGCTAGTTTTACTTGTAAGTGGGGTTGGAAACGCTTTTCAGGCTCAGTACTGGGCTCAAAACATGCAGCCCTGAGGTCTCTCATGAAAGCAGGTGCTTAAATAGAAATTTGCTGCTCATCTGACCCGGTAGGGGCAAACGTATGCCAAAAATGTACACAGAATAAGCTGTTCAGTGAATAGCAGCCAGGCACATTTTAGCTAGTTTTACTTGTAAGTGGGGTTGGAAACGCTTTTCAGGATCAGTACTGGGCTCAAAACATGCAGCCCTGAGGTCTCTCATGATAGCAGGTGGTTAAATAGAAATTCGCTGCTCAGCTGACCCGGCAGGAGCAAACGTATGCTAAAAATGAACTCAGAATGATCTTTTCAGTGAAGAGAAGCCAGGCACATTTTAGCTAGTTTTACTTGTAAGTGGGGTTGGAAATGCTTTTCAGGCTCAGTACTGGGCTCAAAACATGCAGCCCTGAGGTCTCTCATGAAAGCAGGTGGTTAAATAGAAATTCGCTGCTCAGCTGACCCGGTAGGAGCAAACGTATGCCAAAAATGTACACAGAATGAGCTTTTCAGTGAATAGCAGCCAGGCACATTTTAGCTAGTTTTACTTGTACGTGGGGTTGGAAACGCTTTTCAGGATCAGTACTGGGCTCAAAACATGCAGCCCTGAGGTCTCTCATGATAGCAGGTGGTTAAATAGAAATTCGCTGCCCAGCTGACCCGGCAGGAGCTAACGTATGCTAAAAATGTACTCAGAATGAGCTTTTCAGTGAAGAGAAGCCAGGCACATTTTAGCTCGTTTTACTTGTAAGTGGGGTTGGAAATGCTTTTCAGGCTCAGTACTGGGCTCAAAACATGCAGCCCTGAGGTCTCTCATGAAAGCAGGTGGTTAAATAGAAATTCGCTGCTCAGCTGACCCGGTAGGAGCAAACGTATGCCAAAAATGTACACAGAATGAGCTTTTCAGTGAATAGCAGCCAGGCACATTTTAGCTAGTTTTACTTGTAAGTCGGGTTGGAAACGCTTTTAAGGATCAGTACTGGGCTCAAAACATGCAGCCCTGAGGTCTCTTATGATAGCAGGTGGTTAAATAGAAATTCGCTGCTCAGCGGACCCGGCAGGAGCAAACGTATGCTAAAAATGTACTCAGAATGAGCTTTTCAGTGAAGAGAAGCCAGGCACATTTTAGCTAGGTTTACTTGTAAGTGGGGTTGGAAATGCTTTTCAGGCTCAGTACTGGGCTCAAAACATGCAGCCCTGAGGTCTCTCATGAAAGCAGGTGGTTAAATAGAAATTCGCTGCTCAGCTGACCCGGTAGGAGCAAACGTATGCCAAAAATGTACACAGAATGAGCTTTTCAGTGAATAGCAGCCAGGCACATTTTAGCTAGTTTTACTTCTAAGTGGGGTTGGAAACGCTTTTCAGGATCAGTACTGGGCTCAAAACATGCAGCCCTGAGGTCTCTCATGATAGCAGATGGTTAAATAGAAATTCGCTGCTCAGCTGACCCGGCAGGAGCAAACATATGCTAAAAATGTACTCAGAATGAGCTTTTCAGTGAAGAGAAGCCAGGCACATTTTAGCTAGTTTTACTTGTAAGTGGGGTTGGAAATGCTTTTCAGGCTCAGTACTGGGCTCAAAACATGCAGCCCTGAGGTCTCTCATGAAAGCAGGTGGTTAAATAGAAATTCGCTGCTCAGCTGACCCGGTAGGAGCAAACGTATGCCAAAAATGTACACAGAATGAGCTTTTCAGTGAATAGCAGCGAGGCACATTTTAGCTAGTTTTACTTGTAAGTGGGGTTGGAAACGCTTTTCAGGATCAGTACTGGGCTCAAAACATGCAGCCCTGAGGTCTCTCATGATATCAGGTAGTAAAATAGAAATTCGCTGCTCAGCTGACCCGGCAGGAGCAAACGTATGCTAAAAATGTACTCAGAATAAGCTTTTCAGTGAAGAGAAGCCAGGCACATTTTAGCTAGTTTTACTTGTAAGTGGGGTTGGAAATGCTTTTCAGGCTCAGGACTGGGCTCAAAACATGCAGCCCTGAGGTCTCTCATGAAAGCAGGTGGTTAAATAGAAATTCGATGCTCAGCTGACCCGGTAGGAGCAAACGTATGCCAAAAATGTCCACAGTGAATAGCAGCCAGGCACATTTTAGCTAGTTTTACTTGTAAGTGGGGTTGGAAACGCTTTTCAGGATCAGTACTGGGCTCAAAACATGCAGCCCTGAGGTCTCTCATGATAGCAGGTGGGTTAATAGAAATTCGCTGCTCAGCTGACCCGGCAGGAGCAAACATATGCTAAAAATGTACTCAGAATGAGCTTTTCAGTGAAGAGAAGCCAGGCACATTTTAGCTAGTTTTACTTGTAAGTGGGGTTGGAAATGCTTTTCAGGCTCAGTACTGGGCTCAAAACATGCAGCCCTGAGGTCTCTCATGAAAGCTGGTGGTAAATAGAAATTCGCTGCTCAGCTGACCCGGTAGGAGCAAACGTATGCCAAAAATGTACACAGAATGAGCTTTTTAGTGAATAGCAGCCAGGCACATTTTAGTTAGTTTTACTTGTAAGTGGGGTTGGAAACGCTTTTCAGGATCAGTACTGGGCTCAAAACATGCAGTCCTGAGGTCTCTCATGATAGCAGGTGGTTAAATAGAAATTCGCTGCTCAGCTGACCCAGCAGGAGCAAACGTATGCTAAAAATGTACTCAGAATGAGCTTTTCAGTGAAGAGAAGCCAGGCACATTTTAGCTAGTTTTACTTGTAAGTGGGGTTGCTTTTCAGGGTCAGTACTGGGCTCAAAACATGCAGCCCTGAGGTCTCTCATGAAAGCAGGTGGTTAAATAGAAATTCGCTGCTCAGCTGACCCGGCAGGATCAAACGTATGCTAAAAATGTACTCAGAATGAGCTTTTCAGTGAAGAGAAGCCAGGCACATTTTAGCTAGTTTTACTTGTAAGTGGGGTTGGAAATGCTTTTTAGGCTCAGTACTGGGCTCAAAACATGCAGCCCTGAGGTCTCTCATGAAAGCAGGTGGTTAAATAGAAATTCGCTGCTCAGCTGACCCGGTAGGAGCAAACGTATGCCAAAAATGTACACAGAATGAGCTTTTCAGTGAATAGCAGCCAGGCACATTTTAGCTAGTTTTACTTGTAAGTGGGGTTGGAAACGCTTTTCAGGATCAGAACTGGGCTCAAAACATGCAGCCCTGAGGTCTCTCATGAAAGCAGGTGGTTAAATAGAAATTCGCTGCTCAGCTGACCCGGTAGGAGCAAACGTATGCCAAAAATGTACACAGAATGAGCTTTTCAGTGAATAGCAGCCAGGCACATTTTAGCTAGTTTTACTTGTAAGTGGGGTTGGAAACGCTTTTCAGGCTCAGTACTGGGCTCAAAACATGCAGCCCTGAGGTCTCTCATGAAAGCAGGTGGTTAAATAGAAATTCGCTGCTCAGCTGACCCGGTAGGAGCAAACGTATGCCAAAAATGTACACAGAATGAGCTTTTCAGTGAATAGCAGCCAGGCACATTTTAGCTAGTTTTACTTGTAAGTGGGGTTGGAAACGCTTTTCAGGATCAGTACTGGGCTCAAAACATGCAGCCCTGAGGTCTCCCATAATAGCAGGTGGTTAAATAGAAATTCGCTGCTCAGCTGACCCGGCAGGAGCAAACGTATGCTAAAAATGTACTCAGAATGAGCTTTTCAGTGAAGAGAAGCCAGGCATATTTTAGCTAGTTTTACTTGTAAGTGGGGTTGGAAATGCTTTTCAGGCTCAGTACTGGGCTCAAAACATGCAGCCCTGAGGTCTCTCATGATAGCAGGTGGTTAAATAGAAATTCGCGGCTCAGCTGACCCGGCAGGAGCAAACGTATGCTAAAAATGTACTCAGAATGAGCTTTTCAGTGAATAGCAGCCAGGCACATTTTAGCTAGTTTTATTGTAAGTGGGGTTGGAAAAGCTTTTCAGGATCAGTACTGGGCTCAAAACATGCAGCCCTGAGGTCTCTCATGATAGCAGGTGGTTAAATAGAAATTCGCTGCTCAGCTGACCCGGCAGGAGCAAACGTATGCCAAAAAAGTACACAGAATGAGCTTTTCAGTGAATAGCAGCCAGGCACATTTTAGCTAGTTTTACTTGTAAGTGGGGTTGGAAATGCTTTTCAGGCTCAGTACTGGGCTCAAAACATGCAGCCCTGAGGTCTCTCATGAAAGCAGGTGGTTACATAGAAATTCGCTGCTCAGCTGACCCAGTAGGAGCAAACGTATGCCAAAAATGTACACAGAAGGAGATTTTCAGTGAATAGCAGCCAGGCACATTTTAGCTAGTTTTACTTGTAAGTGGGGTTGGAAACGCTTTTCAGGATCAGTACTGGGCTCAAAACATGCAGCCCTGAGGTCCCTCATGATAGCAGGTGGTTAAATAGAAATTCGCTGCTCAGCTGGCCCGGTAGGAGCAAACGTATGCCAAAAATGTACACAGAATGAGCTTTTCAGTGAATAGCAGCCAGGCACATTTTAGCTAGTTTTACTTGTAAGTGGGGTTGGAAACGCTTTTCAGGATCAGAACTGGGCTCAAAACATGCAGCCCTGAGGTCTCTCATGATAACAGGTGGTTAAATAGAAATTCGCTGCTCAGCTGACCCGGCAGGAGCAAACGTATGCTAAAAATGTACTCAGAATGAGCTTTTCAGTGAAGAGAAGCCAGGCACATTTTAGCTAGTTTTACTTGTAAGTTGGGTTGGAAATGCTTTTCAGGCTCAGTACTGGGCTCAAAACATGCAGCCCTGAGGTCTCTCATGATAGCAGGTGGTTAAATAGAAATTCGCTGCTCAGCTGACCCAGCAGGAGCAAACGTATGCTAAAAATGTACTCAGAATGAGCTTTTCAGTGAAGAGAAGCCAGGCACATTTTAGCTAGTTTTACTTGTAAGTGGGGTTGCTTTTCAGGCTCAGTACTGGGCTAAAAACATGCAGCCCTGAGGTCTCTCATGAAAGCAGGTGGTTAAATAGAAATTCGCTGCTCAGCTGACCCGGCAGGAGCAAACGTATGCTAAAAATGTACTCAGAATGAGCTTTTCAGTGAAGAGAAGCCAGTTACATTTTAGCTAATTTTACTTGTAAGTGGGGTTGGAAATGCTTTTTAGGCTCAGTACTGGGCTCAAAACATGCAGCCCTGAGGTCTCTCATGATAGCAGGTGGTTAAATAGAAATTCGCTGCTCAGCTGACCCGGCAGGAGCAAACGTATGCTAATAATGAAATCAGAATGAGCTTTTTCAGTGAAGAGAAGCCAGGCACATTTTAGCTAGTTTTACTTGTAAGTGGGGTTGGAAATGCTTTTCAGGCTCAGTACTGGGCTCAAAACATGCAGCCCTGAGGTCTCTCATGATAGCAGGTGGTTAAATAGAAATTCGCGGCTCAGATGACCCGGCAGGAGCAAACGTATGCTAAAAATGTACACAGAATGAGCTTTTCAGTGAATAGCAGCCAGGCACATTTTAGCTAGTTTTATTGTAAGTGGGGTTGGAAACGCTTTTCAGGATCAGTACTGGGCTCAAAACATGCAGCCCTGAGGTCTCTCATGATAGCAGGTGGTTAAATAGAAATTCGCTGCTCAGCTGACCCGGCAGGAGCAAACGTATGCCAAAAATGTACACAGAATGAGCTTTTCAGTGAATAGCAGCCAGACACATTTTAGCTAGTTTACTTGTAAGTGGGGTTGGAAATGCTTTTCAGGCTCAGTACTGGGCTCAAAACATGCAGCCCTGAGGTCTCTCATGAAAGCAGGTGGTTAAATAGAAATTCGCTGCTCAGCTGACCCGGTAGGAGCAAACGTATGCCAAAAATGTACACAGAAGGAGATTTTCAGTGAATAGCAGCCAGGCACATTTTAGCTAGTTTTACTTGTAAGTGGGGTTGGAAACGCTTTTCAGGATCAGTACTGGGCTCAAAACATGCAGCCCTGAGGTCCCTCATGATAGCAGGTGGTTAAATAGAAATTCGCTGCTCAGCTGGCCCGGTAGGAGCAAACGTATGCCAAAAATGTACACAGAATGAGCTTTTCAGTGAATAGCAGCCAGGCACATTTTAGCTAGTTTTACTTGTAAGTGGGGTTGGAAACGCTTTTCAGGATCAGTACTGGGCTCAAAACATGCAGCCCTGAGGTCTCTCATGATAGCAGGTGGTTAAATAGAAATTCGCTGCTCAGCTGACCCGCCAGGAGCAAACGTATGCTAAAAATGTACTCAGAATAAGCTTTTCAGTGAATAGAAGCCAGGCACATTTTAGCTAGTTTTACTTGTAAGTGGGGTTGGAAATGCTTTTCAGGCTCAGTACTGGGCTCAAAACATGCAGCCCTGAGGTCTCTCATGAAAGCAGGTGGTTAAATAGAAATTCGCTGCTCAGCTGACCCGGCAGGAGCAAACATATGCCAAAAATTTACACAGTGAATAGCAGCCAGGCACATTTTAGCTAGTTTTACTTGTAAGTGGGGTTGGAAACGCTTTTCAGGATCAGTACTGGGCTCAAAACATGCTGCCCTGAGGTCTCTCATGATAGCAGGTGGGTAAATAGAAATTCGCTACTCAGCTGACCCGGCAGGAGCAAACGTATGCTAAATATGTACTCAGAATGAGCTTTTCAGTGAAGAGAAGCCAGGCACATTTTAGCTAGTTTTACTTGTAAGTGGGGTTGGAAATGCTTTTCAGGCTCAGTACTGGGATCAAAACATGCAGCCCTGAGGTCTCTCATGAAAGCAGGTGGTTAAATAGAAATTCGCTGCTCAGCTGATCCGGTAGGAGCAAACGTATGCCAAAAATGTACACAGAATGAGCTTTTTAGTGAATAACAGCCAGGCACATTTTAGCTAGTTTTACTTGTAAGTGGGGTTGGAAACGCTTTTCAGGATCAGTACTGGGCTCAAAACATGCAGCCCCAAGGTCTCTCATGATAGCAGGTGGTTAAATAGAAATTCGCTGCTCAGCTGACCCAGCAGGAGCAAACGTATGCTAAAAATGTACTCAGAATGAGCTTTTCAGTGAAGAGAAGCCAGGCACATTTTAGCTAGTTTTACTTGTAAGTGGGGTTGCTTTTCAGGCTCTGTACTGGGCTCAAAACATGCAGCCCTGAGGTCTCTCATGAAAGCAGGTGGTTAAATAGAAATTCGCTGCTCAGCTGACCCGGCAGGAGCAAACGTATGCTAAAAATGTACTCAGAATGATCTTTTCAGTGAAGAGAAGCCAGGCACATTTTAGCTAGTTTTACTTGTAAGTGGGGTTGGAAATGCTTTTTAGGCTCAGTACTGGGCTCAAAACATGCAGCCCTGAGGTCTCTCATGAAAGCAGGTGGTTAAATAGAAATTCGCTGCTCAGCTGACCCGGTAGGAGCAAACGTATGCCAAAAATGTACACAGAATGAGCTTTTCAGTGAATAGCAGCCAGGCACATTTTAGCTAGTTTTACTTGTAAGTGGGGTTGGAAACGCTTTTTAGGATCAGTACTGGGCTCAAAACATGCAGCCCTAAGGTCTCTCATGATAGCAGGTGGTTAAATAGAAATTCGCTGCTCAGCTGACCCGGCAGGAGCAAACGTATGCTAAAAATGTACTCAGAATGAGCTTTTCAGTGAATAGCAGCCAGGCACATTTTAGCTAGTTTTACTTGTAAGTGGGGTTGGAAACGCTTTTCAGGATCAGTACTGGGCTCAAAACATGCAGCCCTGAGGTCTCTCATGAAAGCAGGTGGTTAAATAGAAATTTGCTGCTCAGCTGACCCGGCAGGAGCAAACGTATGCTAAAAATTTACTCAGAATGAGCTTTTCAGTGACGAGAAGCCAGGCACATTTTAGCTAATTTTACTTGTTAGTGGGGTTGGAAATGCTTTTCAGGCTCAGTACTGGGCTCAAAACATGCAGCCCTGAGGTCTCCCATGAAAGCAGGTGGTTAAATAGAAATTCGCTGCTCAGCTGACCCGGTAGGAGCAAACGTATGCCAAAAATGTACACAGAATGAGCTTTTCAGTGAATAGCAGCCAGGCACATTTTAGCTAGTTTTACTTGTAAGTGGGGTTGGAAACGCTTTTCAGGATCAGTACTGGGCTCAAAACATGCAGCCCTGAGGTCTCTCATGATAGCAGGTGGTTAAATAGAAATTCGCGGCTCAGCTGACCCGGCAGGAGCAAACATATGCTAAAAATGTACTCAGAATGAGCTTTTCAGTGAAGAGAAGCCAGGCACATTTTAGCTAGTTTTACTTGTAAGTGGGGTTGGAAATGCTTTTCAGGCTCAGTACTGGGCTCAAAACATGCAGCCCTGAGGTCTCTCATGAAAGCAGGTGGTTAAATAGAAATTCGCTGCTCAGCTGACCCGGTATGAGCAAACGTATGCCAAAAATGTACACTGAATTAGCTTTTCAGTGAATAGCAGCCAGGCACATTTTAGCTAGTTTTACTTGTAAGTGGGGTTGGAAACGCTTTTCAGGATCAGTACTGGGCTCAAAACATGCAGCCCTGAGGTCTCTCATGATAGCAGGTGGTTAAATAGAAATTCGCTGCTCAGCTGACCCGGCAGGAGCAAACGTATGCTAAAAATGTACTCAGAATGAGCTTTTCAGTGAAGAGAAGCCAGGCACATTTTAGCTAGTTTTACTTGTAAGTGGGGTTGGAAATGCTTTTCAGGCTCAGTACTGGGCTCAAAACATGCAGTCCTGAGGTCTCTCATGATAGCAGGTGGTTAAATTGAAATTCGCGGCTCACCTGACCCGGCAGGAGCAAACGTATGCTAAAAATGTACTCAGAATGAGCTTTTCAGTGAATAGCATCCAGGCACATTTTAGCTAGTTTTACTTGTAAGTGGGGTTGGAAACGCTTTTCAGGATCAGTACTGGGCTCAAAACATGCAGCCCTGAGGTCTCTCATGATAGCAGGTGGTTAAATGGAAATTCGCTGCTCAGCTGATCCGGCAGGAGCAAACGTATGCCAAAAATGTACACAGAATGAGCTTTTCAGTGAATAGCAGCCAGGCACATTTTAGCTATTTTTACTTGTAAGTGGGGTTGGAAATGCTTTTCAGGCTCAGTACTGGGCTCAAAACATGCAGCCCTGAGGTCTCTCATGAAAGCAGGTGGTTAAATAGAGATTCGCTGCTCAGCTGACCCGGTAGGAGCAAACGTATGCCAAAAATGTACACAGAAGGAGCTTTTCAGTGAATAGCAGCCAGGCACATTTTAGCTAGTTTTACTTGTAAGTGGGGTTGGAAACGCTTTTCAGGATCAGTACTGGGCTCAAAACATGCAGCCCTGAGGTCTCTCATGATAGCAGGTGGTTAAATAGAAATTCGCTGCTCAGCTGACCCGGCAGGAGCAAACGTATGCTAAAAATGTACTCAGAATAAGCTTTTCAGTGAAGAGAAGCCAGGCACATTTTAGCTAGTTTTACTTGTAAGTGGGGTTGGAAATGCTTTTCAGGCTCAGTACTGGGCTCAAAACATGCAGCCCTGAGGTCTCTCATGAAAGCAGGTGGTTAAATAGAAATTCGCTGCTCAGCTGACCCGGCAGGAGCAAACGTATGCTAAAAATTTACTCAGAATGAGCTTTTCAGTGACGAGAAGCCAGGCACATTTTAGCTAATTTTACTTGTTAGTGGGGTTGGAAATGCTTTTCATGCTCAGTACTGGGCTCAAAACATGCAGCCCTGAGGTCTCCCATGAAAGCAGGTGGTTAAATAGAAATTCGCTGCTCAGCTGACCCGGTAGGAGCAAACGTATGCCAAAAATGTACACAGAATGAGCTTTTCAGTGAATAGCAGCCAGGCACATTTTAGCTAGTTTTACTTGTAAGTGGGGTTGGAAACGCTTTTCAGGATCAGTACTGGGCTCAAAACATGCAGCCCTGAGGTCTCTCATGATAGCAGGTGGTTAAATAGAAATTCGCGGCTCAGCTGACCCGGCAGGAGCAAACATATGCTAAAAATGTACTCAGAATGAGCTTTTCAGTGAAGAGAAGCCAGGCACATTTTAGCTAGTTTTACTTGTAAGTGGGGTTGGAAATGCTTTTCAGGCTCAGTACTGGGCTCAAAACATGCAGCCCTGAGGTCTCTCATGAAAGCAGGTGGTTAAATAGAAATTCGCTGCTCAGCTGACCCGGTATGAGCAAACGTATGCCAAAAATGTACACTGAATTAGCTTTTCAGTGAATAGCAGCCAGGCACATTTTAGCTAGTTTTACTTGTAAGTGGGGTTGGAAACGCTTTTCAGGATCAGTACTGGGCTCAAAACATGCAGCCCTGAGGTCTCTCATGATAGCAGGTGGTTAAATAGAAATTCGCTGCTCAGCTGACCCGGCAGGAGCAAACGTATGCTAAAAATGTACTCAGAATGAGCTTTTCAGTGAAGAGAAGCCAGGCACATTTTAGCTAGTTTTACTTGTAAGTGGGGTTGGAAATGCTTTTCAGGCTCAGTACTGGGCTCAAAACATGCAGTCCTGAGGTCTCTCATGATAGCAGGTGGTTAAATTGAAATTCGCGGCTCACCTGACCCGGCAGGAGCAAACGTATGCTAAAAATGTACTCAGAATGAGCTTTTCAGTGAATAGCATCCAGGCACATTTTAGCTAGTTTTACTTGTAAGTGGGGTTGGAAACGCTTTTCAGGATCAGTACTGGGCTCAAAACATGCAGCCCTGAGGTCTCTCATGATAGCAGGTGGTTAAATGGAAATTCGCTGCTCAGCTGATCCGGCAGGAGCAAACGTATGCCAAAAATGTACACAGAATGAGCTTTTCAGTGAATAGCAGCCAGGCACATTTTAGCTATTTTTACTTGTAAGTGGGGTTGGAAATGCTTTTCAGGCTCAGTACTGGGCTCAAAACATGCAGCCCTGAGGTCTCTCATGAAAGCAGGTGGTTAAATAGAGATTCGCTGCTCAGCTGACCCGGTAGGAGCAAACGTATGCCAAAAATGTACACAGAAGGAGCTTTTCAGTGAATAGCAGCCAGGCACATTTTAGCTAGTTTTACTTGTAAGTGGGGTTGGAAACGCTTTTCAGGATCAGTACTGGGCTCAAAACATGCAGCCCTGAGGTCTCTCATGATAGCAGGTGGTTAAATAGAAATTCGCTGCTCAGCTGACCCGGCAGGAGCAAACGTATGCTAAAAATGTACTCAGAATAAGCTTTTCAGTGAAGAGAAGCCAGGCACATTTTAGCTAGTTTTACTTGTAAGTGGGGTTGGAAATGCTTTTCAGGCTCAGTACTGGGCTCAAAACATGCAGCCCTGAGGTCTCTCATGAAAGCAGGTGGTTAAATAGAAATTCGCTGCTCAGCTGACCCGGTAGGAGCAAACGTATCCCAAAAATGTACACAGTGAAAAGCAGCCAGGCACATTTTAGCTAGTTTTACTTGTAAGTGGGGTTGGAAACGCTTTTCAGGATCAGTACTGGGCTCAAAACATGCAGCCCTGAGGTCTCTCATGATAGCAGGTGGGTAAATAGAAATTCGCTGCTCAGCTGACCCGGCAGGAGCAAATGTATGCTAAAAATGTACACAGAATGAGCTTTTCAGTGAAGAGAAGCCAGGGACAATTTAGCTAGTTTTACTTGTAAGTGGGGTTGGAAATGCTTTTCAGGCTCAGTACTGGGCTCAAAACATGCAGCCCTGAGGTCTCTCATGAAAGCTGGTGGTTATATAGAAATTTGCTGCTCAGCTGACCCGGTAGGAGCAAACGTATGCCAAAAATGTACACAGAATGAGCTTTTTAGTGAATAGCAGCCAGGCACATTTTAGCTAGTTTTACTTGTAAGTGGGGTTGGAAACGCTTTTCAGGATCACTACTGGGCTCAAAACATGCAGCCCTGAGGTCTCTCATGATAGCAGGTGGTTAAATAGAAATTCGCTGCTCAGCTGACCCAGCAGGAGCAAACGTATGCTAAAAATGTACTCAGAATGAGCTTTTCAGTGAAGAGAAGCCAGGCACATTTTAGCTAGTTTTACTTGTAAGTGGGGTTGCTTTTCAGGCTCAGTACTGGGCTCAAAACATGCAGCCCTGAGGTCTCTCATGAAAGCAGGTGGTTAAATAGAAATTAGCTGCTCAGCTGACCCGGCAGGAGCAAACGTATGCTAAAAATGTACTCAGAATGAGCTTTTCAGTGAAGAGAAGCCAGGTACATTTTAGCTAGTTTTACTTGTAAGTGGGGTTGGAAATGCTTTTCAGGCTCAGTACTGGGCTCAAAACATGCAGCCCTGAGGTCTCTCATGAAAGCAGGTGGTTAAATAGAAATTCGCTGCTCAGCTGACCCGGTAGGAGCAAATGTATGCCAAAAATGTACACAGAATGAGCTTTTCAGTGAATAGCAGCCAGGCACATTTTAGCTAGTTTTACTTGTAAGTGGGGTTGGAAAAGCTTTTCAGGATCAGTACTGGGCTCAAAACATGCAGCCCTGAGGTCTCTCATGATAGCATGTGGTTAAATAGAAATTCGCTGCTCAGCTGACCCGGCAGGAGCAAACGTATGCTAAAAATGTACTCAGAATGAGCTTTTCAGTGAATAGCAGCCAGGCACATTTTAGCTAGTTTTACTTGTAAGTGGGGTTGGAAACACTTTTCAGGATCAGTACTGGGCTCAAAACATGCAGCCCTGAGGTCTCTCATGATAGCAGGTGGTTAAATAGAAATTCGCTGCTCAGCTGACCCGGCAGGAGCAAACGTATGCTAAAAATGTACTCAGAATGAGCTTTTCAGTGAAGAGAAGCCAGGCACATTTTAGCTACTTTTACTTGTAAGTGGGGTTGGAAATGCTTTTCAGGCTCAGTGCTCGGCTCAAAACATGCATCCCTGAGGTCTCTCATGAAAGCAGGTGGTTAAATAGAAATTCGCTGCTCAGCTGACCCGGCAGGAGCAAACGTATGCTAAAAATGTACTCAGAATGAGCTTTTCAGTGAAGAGAAGCCAGGCACATTTTAGCTAGTTTTACTTGTAAGTGGGGTTGGAAATGCTTTTCAGGCTCAGTACTGGGCTCAAAACATGCAGCCCTGAGGTCTCTCATGAAAGCAGGTGGTTAAATAGAAATTCGCTGCTCAGCTGACCCGGTAGGAGCAAACGTATGCCAAAAATGTACACAGAATGAGCTTTTCAGTGAATAGCAGCCAGGCACATTTTAGCTAGTTTTACTTGTAAGTGGGGTTGGAAACGCTTTTCAGGATCAGTACTGGGCTCAAAACATGCAGCCCTGAGGTCTCCCATGATAGCAGGTGGTTAAATAGAAATTCGCTGCTCAGCTGACCCGGCAGGAGCAAACGTATGCCAAAAATGTACACAGAATGAGCTTTTCAGTGAATAGCAGCCAGGCACATTTTAGCTAGTTTTACTTGTAAGTGGGGTTGGAAACGCATTTCAGGATCAGTACTGGGCTCAAAACATGCAGCCCTGAGGTCTCTCATGATAGCAGGTGGTTAAATAGAAATTCGCTGCTCAGCTGACCCGGCAGGAGCAAACGTATGCTAAAAATGTACTCAGAATGAGCTTTTCAGTGAAGAGAAGCCAGGCGCATTTTAGCTAGTTTTACTTGGAAGTGGGGTTGGAAACGCTTTTCAGGATCAGTACTGGGCTCAAAACATGCAGCCCTGAGGTCTCTCATGATAGCAGGTGGTTAAATAGAAATTCGCTGCTCAGCTGACCCGGCAGGAGCAAACGTATGCTAAAAATGTACTCAGAATGAGCTTTTCATTGAAGAGAAGCCAGGCACATTTTAGCTAGTTTTACTTGTAAGTGGGGTTGGAAATGCTTTTCAGGCTCAGTACTGGGCTCAAAACATGCAGCCCTGAGGTCTCTCATGAAAGCAGGTGGTTAAATAGAAATTCGCTGCTCAGCTGACCCAGTAGGAGCAAACGTATGCCAAAAATGTACACAGAATGAGCTTTTCAGTGAATAGCAGCCAGGCACATTTTAGATAGTTTTACTTGTACGTGGGGTTGGAAACGCCTTTCAGGATCAGTACTGGGCTCAAAACATGCAGCCCTGAGGTCTCTCATGATAGCAGGTGGTTAAATAGAAATTCGCTGCTCAGCTGACCCGGCAGGAGCTAACGTATGCTAAAAATATACCCAGAATGAGCTTTTCAGTGAAGAGAAGCCAGGCACATTTTAGCTAGTTTTACTTGTAAGTGGGGTTGGAAATACTTTTCAGGCTCAGTACTGGGCTCAAAACATGCAGCCCTGAGGTCTCTCATGAAAGCAGGTGGTTAAATAGAAATTCACTGCTCAGCTGACCCGGTAGGAGCAAACATATGCCAAAAATGTACACAGAATGAGCTTTTCAGTGAATAGCAGCCAGGCACATTTTAGCTAGTTTTACTTGTAAGTGGGGTTGGAAACGCTTTTCAGGATCAGTACTGGGCTCAAAACATGCAGCCCTGAGGTCTCTCATGATAGCAGGTGGTTAAATAGAAATTCGCTGCTCAGCTGACCCGGCAGGAGCAAACGTATGCTAAAAATGTACTCAGAATGAGCTTTTCAGTATAGAGAAGCCAGGCACATTTTAGCTAGTTGTACTTGTAAATGGGGTTGCAAATGCTTTTCAGGCTCAGTACTGGGCTCAAAACATGCAGCCCTGAGGTCTCTCATGATAGCAGGTGGTTAAATAGAAATTCGCTGCTCAGCTGACCCGGCGGGAGCAAACGTATGCTAAAAATGTACTCAGAATGAGCTTTTCAGTGAAGAGAAGCCAGGCACATTTTAGCTAGGTTTACTTGTAAGTGGGGTTGGAAATGCTTTTCAGGCTCAGTACTGGGCTCAAAACATGCAGCCCTGAGGTCTCTCATGAAAGCAGGTGGTTAAATAGAAATTCGCTGCTCAGCTGACCCGGTAGGAGCAAACGTATGCCAAAAATGTACACAGAATGAGCTTTTCAGTGAAGAGAAGCCAGGCACATTTTAGCTAGTTTTACTTGTAAGTGGGGTTGGAATGCTTTTCAGGCTCAGTACTGGGCTCAAAACATGCAGCCCTGAGGTCTCTCATGAAAGCAGGTGGTTAAATAGAAATTCGCTGCTCAGCTGACCCGGCAGGAGCAAACGTATGCTAAAAATGTACTCAGAATGAGCTTTTCAGTGAAGAGAAGCCAGGCACATTTTAGCTACTTTTACTTGTAAGTGGGGTTGGAAATGCTTTTCAGGCTCAGTGCTCGGCTCAAAACATGCATCCCTGAGGTCTCTCATGAAAGCAGGTGGTTAAATAGAAATTCGCTGCTCAGCTGACCCGGCAGGAGCAAACGTATGCTAAAAATGTACTCAGAATGAGCTTTTCAGTGAAGAGAAGCCAGGCACATTTTAGCTAGTTTTACTTGTAAGTGGGGTTGGAAATGCTTTTCAGGCTCAGTACTGGGCTCAAAACATGCAGCCCTGAGGTCTCTCATGAAAGCAGGTGGTTAAATAGAAATTCGCTGCTCAGCTGACCCGGTAGGAGCAAACGTATGCCAAAAATGTACACAGAATGAGCTTTTCAGTGAATAGCAGCCAGGCACATTTTAGCTAGTTTTACTTGTAAGTGGGGTTGGAAACGCTTTTCAGGATCAGTACTGGGCTCAAAACATGCAGCCCTGAGGTCTCTCATGATAGCAGGTGGTTAAATAGAAATTCGCTGCTCAGCTGACCCGGCAGGAGCAAACGTATGCCAAAAATGTACACAGAATGAGCTTTTCAGTGAATAGCAGCCAGGCACATTTTAGCTAGTTTTACTTGTAAGTGGGGTTGGAAACGCTTTTCAGGATCAGTACTGGGCTCAAAACATGCAGCCCTGAGGTCTCTCATGATAGCAGGTGGTTAAATAGAAATTCGCTGCTCAGCTGACCCGGCAGGATCAAACGTATGCTAAAAATGTACTCAGAATGAGCTTTTCAGTGAAGAGAAGCCAGGCACATTTTAGCTAGTTTTACTTGTAAGTGGGGTTGGAAACGCTTTTCAGGATCAGTACTGGGCTCAAAACATGCAGCCCTGAGGTCTCTCATGATAGCAGGTGGTTAAACAGAAATTCGCTGCTCAGCTGACCCGGCAGGAGCAAACGTATGCTAAAAATGTACTCAGAATGAGCTTTTCATTGAAGAGAAGCCAGGCACATTCTAGCTAGTTTTACTTGTAAGTGGGGTTGGAAATGCTTTTCAGGCTCAGTACTGGGCTCAAAACATGCAGCCCTGAGGTCTCTCATGAAAGCAGGTGGTTAAATAGAAATTCGCTGCTCAGCTGACCCAGTAGGAGCAAACGTATGCCAAAAATGTACACAGAATGAGCTTTTCAGTGAATAGCAGCCAGGCACATTTTAGCTAGTTTTACTTGTACGTGGGGTTGGAAACGCCTTTCAGGATCAGTACTGGGCTCAAAACATGCAGCCCTGAGGTCTCTCATGATAGCAGGTGGTTAAATAGAAATTCGCTGCTCAGCTGACCCGGCAGGAGCTAACGTATGCTAAAAATATACTCAGAATGAGCTTTTCAGTGAAGAGAAGCCAGGCACATTTTAGCTAGTTTTACTTGTAAGTGGGGTTGGAAATGCTTTTCAGGCTCAGTACTGGGCTCAAAACATGCAGCCCTGAGGTCTCTCATGAAAGCAGGTGGTTAAATAGAAATTAGCTGCTCAGCTGACCCAGTAGGAGCAAACGTATGCCAAAAATGTACACAGAATAAGCTTTTCAGTGAATAGCAGCCAGGCACATTTTAGCTAGTTTTACTTGTAAGTGGGGTTGGAAACGCTTTTCAGGATCAGTACTGGGCTCAAAACATGCAGCCCTGAGGTCTCTCATGATAGCAGGTGGTTAAATAGAAATTCCCTGCTCAGCTGACCCGGCAGGAGCAAACGTATGCTAAAAATGTACTCAGAATGAGCTTTTCAGTATAGAGAAGCCAGGCACATTTTAGCTAGTTTTACTTGTAAGTGGGGTTGCAAATGCTTTTCAGGCTCAGTACTGGGCTCAAAACATGCAGCCCTGAGGTCTCTCATGATAGCAGGTGGTTAAATAGAAATTCGCTGCTCAGCTGACCCGGCGGGAGCAAACGTATGCTAAAAATGTACTCAGAATGAGCTTTTCAGTGAAGAGAAGCCAGGCACATTTTAGCTAGGTTTACTTGTAACTGGGGTTGGGAATGCTTTTCAGGCTCAGTACTGGGCTCAAAACATGCAGCCCTGAGGTCTCTCATGAAAGCAGGTGGTTAAATAGAAATTTGCTGCTCAGCTGACCCGGTAGGAGCAAACGTATTCCAAAAATGTACACAGAATGAGCTTTTCAGTAAAGAGAAGCCAGGCACATTTTAGCTAGTTTTACTTGTAAGTGGGGTTGGAAATGCTTTTCAGGCTCAGTACTGGGCTCAAAACATGCAGCCCTGAGGTCTCTCATGAAAGCAGGTGGTTAAATAGAAATTCGCTGCTCAGCTGACCCGGTAGGAGCAAACGTATGCCAAAAATGTACACAGAATGAGCTTTTCAGTGAATAGCAGCCAGGCACATTTTAGCTAGTTTTACTTGTAAGTGGTGTTGGAAATGCTTTTCAGGCTCAGTACTGGGCTCAAAACATGCAGCCCTGAGGTCTCTCATGAAAGCAGGTGGTTAAATAGAAATTCGCTGCTCAGCTGACCCGGTAGGAGCAAACGTATGCCAAAAATGTACACAGAAGGAGCTTTTCAGTGAATAGCAGCCAGGCACATTTTAGCTAGTTTTACTTGTAAGTGGGGTTGGAAACGCTTTTCAGGATCAGTACTGGGCTCAAAACATGCAGCCCTGAGGTCTCTCATGATAGCAGGTGGTTAAATAGAAATTCGCTGCTCAGCTGACCCGGTAGGAGCAAACGTATCCCAAAAATGTACACAGTGAAAAGCAGCCAGGCACATTTTAGCTAGTTTTACTTGTAAGTGGGGTTGGAAACGCTTTTCAGGATCAGTACTGGGCTCAAAACATGCAGCCCTGAGGTCTCTCATGAAAGCTGATGGTTAAATAGAAATTTGCTGCTCAGCTGACCCGGTAGGAGCAAACGTATGCCAAAAATGTACACAGAATGAGCTTTTTAGTGAATAGCAGCCTGGCACATTTTAGCTAGTTTTACTTGTAAGTGGGGTTGGAAACGCTTTTCAGGATCAGTACTGGGCTCAAAACATGCAGCCCTGAGGTCTCTCATGATAGCAGGTGGTTAAATAGAAATTTGCTGCTCAGCTGACCCAGCAGGAGCAAACGTATGCTAAAAATGTACTCAGAATGAGCTTTTCAGTGAAGAGAAGCCAGGCACATTTTAGCTAGTTTTACTTGTAAGTGGGGTTGGAAATGCTTTTCAGGCTCAGTACTGGGCTCAAAACATGCAGCCCTGAGGTCTCTCATGAAAGCAGGTGGTTAAATAGAAATTCGCTGCTCAGCTGACCCGGCAGGAGCAAACGTATGCTAAAAATGTACGCAGAATGAGCTTTTCAGTGAAGAGAAGCCAGGCACATTTTAGCTAGTTTTACTTGTAAGTGGGGTTGGAAATGCTTTTCAGGCTCAGTACTGGGCTCAAAACATGCAGCCCTGAGGTCTCTCATGAAAGCAGGTGGTTAAATAGAAATTCGCTGCTCAGCTGACCCGGTAGGAGCAAACGTATGCCAAAAATGTACACAGAATGAGCTTTTCAGTGAATAGCAGCCAGGCACATTTTAGCTAGTTTTACTTGTAAGTGGTGTTGGAAATGCTTTTCAGGCTCAGTACTGGGCTCAAAACATGCAGCCCTGAGGTCTCTCATGAAAGCAGGTGGTTAAATAGAAATTCGCTGCTCAGCTGACCCGGTAGGAGCAAACGTATGCCAAAAATGTACACAGAAGGAGCTTTTCAGTGAATATCAGCCAGGCACATTTTAGCTAGTTTTACTTGTAAGTGGGGTTGGAAACGCTTTTCAGGATCAGTACTGGGCTCAAAACATGCAGCCCTGAGGTCTCTCATGATAGCAGGTGGTTAAATAGAAATTCGCTGCTCAGCTGACCCGGTAGGAGCAAACGTATCCCAAAAATGTACACAGTGAAAAGCAGCCAGGCACATTTTAGCTAGTTTTACTTGTAAGTGGGGTTGGAAACGCTTTTCAGGATCAGTACTGGGCTCAAAACATGCAGCCCTGAGGTCTCTCATGAAAGCTGATGGTTAAATAGAAATTTGCTGCTCAGCTGACCCGGTAGGAGCAAACGTATGCCAAAAATGTACACAGAATGAGCTTTTTAGTGAATAGCAGCCTGGCACATTTTAGCTAGTTTTACTTGTAAGTGGGGTTGGAAACGCTTTTCAGGATCAGTACTGGGCTCAAAACATGCAGCCCTGAGGTCTCTCATGATAGCAGGTGGTTAAATAGAAATTTGCTGCTCAGCTGACCCAGCAGGAGCAAACGTATGCTAAAAATGTACTCAGAATGAGCTTTTCAGTGAAGAGAAGCCAGGCACATTTTAGCTAGTTTTACTTGTAAGTGGGGTTGGAAATGCTTTTCAGGCTCAGTACTGGGCTCAAAACATGCAGCCCTGAGGTCTCTCATGAAAGCAGGTGGTTAAATAGAAATTCGCTGCTCAGCTGACCCGGCAGGAGCAAACGTATGCTAAAAATGTACGCAGAATGAGCTTTTCAGTGAAGAGAAGCCAGGCACATTTTAGCTAGTTTTACTTGTAAGTGGGGTTGGAAATGCTTTTCAGGCTCAGTACTGGGCTCAAAACATGCAGCCCTGACGTCTCTCATGATAGCAGGTGGTTAAATAGATATTCGCGGCTCAGCTGACCTGGCAGGAGCAAACATATGCTAAAAATGTACTCAGAATGAGCTTTTCAGTGAATAGCAGCCAGGCACATTTTAGCTAATTTTATTGTAAGTGGGGTTGGAAACGCTTTTCAGGGCCAGTACTGGGCTCAAAACATGCAGCCCTGAGGTCTCTCATGATAGCAGGTGGTTAAATAGAAATTTGCTGCTCAGCTGACGCGGCAGGAGCAAACGTATGCCAAAAATGTACACAGAATGAGCTTTTCAGTGAATAGCAGCCAGGCACATTTTAGCTAGTTTTACTTGTAAGTGGGGTTGGAAATGCTTTTCAGGCTCAGTACTGGGCTCAAAACATGCAGCCCTGAGGTCTCTCATGAAAGCAGGTGGTTAAATAGAAATTCGCTGCTCAGCTGACCCGGTAGGAGCAAACGTATGCCAAAAATGTACACAGAAGGAGATTTTCAGTGAATAGCAGCCAGGCACATTTTAGCTAGTTTTACTTGTAAGTGGGGTTGGAAACGGTTTTCAGGATCAGTACTGGGCTCAAAACATGCAGCCCTGAGGTCCCTCATGATAGCAGGTGGTTAAATAGAAATTTGCTGCTCAGCTGGCCCGGTAGGAGCAAACGTATGCCAAAAATGTACACAGAATGAGCTTTTCAGTGAATAGCAGCCAGGCACATTTTAGCTAGTTTTACTTGTAAGTGGGGTTGGAAACGCTTTTCAGGATCAGTACTGGGCTCAAAACATGCAGCCCTGAGGTCTCTCATGATAGCAGGTGGTTAAATAGAAATTCGCTGCTCAGCTGACCCGGCAGGAGCAAACGTATGCTAAAAATGTACTCAGAATAAGCTTTTCAGTGAATAGAAGCCAGGCACATTTTAGCTAGTTTTACTTGTAAGTGGGGTTGGAAATGCTTTTCAGGCTCAGTACTGGTCTCAAAACATGCAGCCCTGAGGTCTCTCATGAAAGCAGGTGGTTAAATAGAAATTCGCTGCTCAGCTGACCCGGTAGGAGCAAACGTATGCCAAAAATGTACACAGAATGAGCTTTTTAGTGAATAACAGCCAGGCACATTTTAGCTAGTTTTACTTGTAAGTGGGGTTGGAAACGCTTTTCAGGATCAGTACTGGGCTCAAAACATGCAGCCCTGAGGTCTTTCATGATAGCAGGTGGTTAAATAGAAATTCGCTGCTCAGCTGACCCAGCAGGAGCAAACATATGCTAAAAATGTACTCAGAATGAGCTTTTCAGTGAAGAGAAGCCAGGCACATTTTAGCTAGTTTTACTTGTAAGTGGGGTTGCTTTTCAGGCTCAGTACTGGGCTCAAAACATGCAGCCCTGAGGTCTCTCATGAAAGCAGGTGGTTAAATAGAAATTCGCTGCTCAGCTGACCCGGCAGGAGCAAACGTATGCTAAAAATGTACTCAGAATGAGCTTTTCAGTGAAGAGAAGCCAGGCACATTTTAGCTAGTTTTACTTGTAAGTGGGGTTGGAAATGCTTTTTAGGCTCAGTACTGGGCTCAAAACATGCAGCCCTGAGGTCTCTCATGATAGCAGGTGGTTAAATAGAAATTCGCTGCTCAGCTGACCCGGCAGGAGCAAACGTATGCTAAAAATGTACTCAGAATGAGCTTTTCAGTATAGAGAAGCCAGGCACATTTTAGCTAGTTTTACTTGTAAGTGGGGTTGGAAATGCTTTTCAGGCTCAGTACTGGGCTCAAAACATGCAGCCCTGAGGTCTCTCATGAAAGCAGGTGGTTAAATAGAAATTAGCTGCTCAGCTGACCCGGTAGGAGCAAACGTATGCCAAAAATGTACACAGAATGAGCTTTTCAGTGAATAGCAGCCAGGCACATTTTAGCTAGTTTTACTTGTAAGTGGGGTTGGAAACGCTTTTCAGGATCAGTACTGGGCTCAAAACATGCAGCCCTGAGGTCTCTCATGATAGCAGGTGGTTAAATAGAAATTCGCTGCTCAGCTGACCCGGCAGGAGCAAACGTATGCTAAAAATGTACTCAGAATGAGCTTTTCAGTATAGAGAAGCCAGGCACATTTTAGCTAGTTTTACTTGTAAGTGGGGTTGCAAATGCTTTTCAGGCTCAGTACTGGGCTCAAAACATGCAGCCCTGAGGTCTCTCATGATAGCAGGTGGTTAAATAGAAATTCGCTGCTCAGCTGACCCGGCGGGAGCAAACGTATGCTAAAAATGTACTCAGAATGAGCTTTTCAGTGAAGAGAAGCCAGGCACATTTTAGCTAGGTTTACTTGTAAGTGGGGTTGGAAATGCTTTTCAGGCTCAGTACTGGGCTCAAAACATGCAGCCCTGAGGTCTCTCATGAAAGCAGGTGGTTAAATAGAAATTTGCTGCTCAGCTGACCCGGTAGGAGCAAACGTATGCCAAAAATGTACACAGAATGAGCTTTTCAGTGAAGAGAAGCCAGGCACATTTTAGCTAGTTTTACTTGTAAGTGGGGTTGGAAATGCTTTTCAGGCTCAGTACTGGGCTCAAAACATGCAGCCCTGAGGTCTCTCATGAAAGCAGGTGGTTAAATAGAAATTCGCTGCTCAGCTGACCCGGTAGGAGCAAACGTATGCCAAAAATGTACACAGAATGAGCTTTTCAGTGAATAGCAGCCAGGCACATTTTAGCTAGTTTTACTTGTAAGTGGTGTTGGAAATGCTTTTCAGGCTCAGTACTGGGCTCAAAACATGCAGCCCTGAGGTCTCTCATGAAAGCAGGTGGTTAAATAGAAATTCGCCGCTCAGCTGACCCGGTAGGAGCAAACGTATGCCAAAAATGTACACAGAAGGAGCTTTTCAGTGAATAGCAGCCAGGCACATTTTAGCTAGTTTTACTTGTAAGTGGGGTTGGAAACGCTTTTCAGGATCAGTACTGGGCTCAAAACATGCAGCCCTGAGGTCTCTCATGATAGCAGGTGGTTAAATAGAAATTCGCTGCTCAGCTGACCCGGTAGGAGCAAACGTATCCCAAAAATGTACACAGTGAAAAGCAGCCAGGCACATTTTAGCTAGTTTTACTTGTAAGTGGGGTTGGAAACGCTTTTCAGGATCAGTACTGGGCTCAAAACATGCAGCCCTGAGGTCTCTCATGAAAGCTGATGGTTAAATAGAAATTTGCTGCTCTGCTGACCCGGTAGGAGCAAACGTATGCCAAAAATGTACACAGAATGTGCTTTTTAGTGAATAGCAGCCTGGCACATTTTAGCTAGTTTTACTTGTAAGTGGGGTTGGAAACGCTTTTCAGGATCAGTACTGGGCTCAAAACATGCAGCCCTGAGGTCTCTCATGATAGCAGGTGGTTAAATAGAAATTTGCTGCTCAGCTGACCCAGCAGGAGCAAACGTATGCTAAAAATGTACTCAGAATGAGCTTTTCAGTGAAGAGAAGCCAGGCACATTTTAGCTAGTTTTACTTGTAAGTGGGGTTGGAAATGCTTTTCAGGCTCAGTACTGGGCTCAAAACATGCAGCCCTGAGGTCTCTCATGAAAGCAGGTGGTTAAATAGAAATTCGCTGCTCAGCTGACCCGGCAGGAGCAAACGTATGCTAAAAATGTACGCAGAATGAGCTTTTCAGTGAAGAGAAGCCAGGCACATTTTAGCTAGTTTTACTTGTAAGTGGGGTTGGAAATGCTTTTCAGGCTCAGTACTGGGCTCAAAACATGCAGCCCTGACGTCTCTCATGATAGCAGGTGGTTAAATAGAAATTCGCGGCTCAGCTGACCCGGCAGGAGCAAACATATGCTAAAAATGTACTCAGAATGAGCTTTTCAGTGAATAGCAGCCAGGCACATTTTAGCTAATTTTATTGTAAGTGGGGTTGGAAACGCTTTTCAGGGCCAGTACTGGGCTCAAAACATGCAGCCCTGAGGTCTCTCATGATAGCAGGTGGTTAAATAGAAATTTGCTGCTCAGCTGACGCGGCAGGAGCAAACGTATGCCAAAAATGTACACAGAATGAGCTTTTCAGTGAATAGCAGCCAGGCACATTTTAGCTAGTTTACTTGTAAGTGGGGTTGGAAATGCTTTTCAGGCTCAGTACTGGGCTCAAAACATGCAGCCCTGAGGTCTCTCATGAAAGCAGGTGGTTAAATAGAAATTCGCTGCTCAGCTGACCCGGTAGGAGCAAACGTATGCCAAAAATGTACACAGAAGGAGATTTTCAGTGAATAGCAGCCAGGCACATTTTAGCTAGTTTTACTTGTAAGTGGGGTTGGAAACGCTTTTCAGGATCAGTACTGGGCTCAAAACATGCAGCCCTGAGGTCCCTCATGATAGCAGGTGGTTAAATAGAAATTCGCTGCTCAGCTGGCCCGGTAGGAGCAAACGTATGCCAAAAATGTACACAGAATGAGCTTTTCAGTGAATAGCAGCCAGGCACATTTTAGCTAGTTTTACTTGTAAGTGGGGTTGGAAACGCTTTTCAGGATCAGTACTGGGCTCAAAACATGCAGCCCTGAGGTCTCTCATGATAGCAGGTGGTTAAATAGAAATTCGCTGCTCAGCTGACCCGGCAGGAGCAAACGTATGCTAAAAATGTACTCAGAATAAGCTTTTCAGTGAATAGAAGCCAGGCACATTTTAGTTAGTTTTACTTGTAAGTGGGGTTGGAAATGCTTTTCAGGCTCAGTACTTGTCTCAAAACATGCAGCCCTGAGGTCTCTCATGAAAGCAGGTGGTTAAATAGAAATTCGCTGCTCAGCTGACCCGGTAGGAGCAAACGTATGCCAAAAATGTACACAGAATGAGCTTTTTAGTGAATAACAGCCAGGCACATTTTAGCTAGTTTTACTTGTAAGTGGGGTTGGAAACGCTTTTCAGGATCAGTACTGGGCTCAAAACATGCAGCCCTGAGGTCTTTCATGATAGCAGGTGGTTAAATAGAAATTCGCTGCTCAGCTGACCCAGCAGGAGCAAACATATGCTAAAAATGTACTCAGAATGAGCTTTTCAGTGAAGAGAAGCCAGGCACATTTTAGCTAGTTTTACTAGTAAGTGGGGTTGCTTTTCAGGCTCAGTACTGGGCTCAAAACATGCAGCCCTGAGGTCTCTCATGAAAGCAGGTGGTTAAATAGAAATTCGCTGCTCAGCTGACCCGGCAGGAGCAAACGTATGCTAAAAATGTACTCAGAATGAGCTTTTCAGTGAAGAGAAGCCAGGCACATTTTAGCTAGTTTTACTTGTAAGTGGGGTTGGAAATGCTTTTTAGGCTCAGTACTGGGCTCAAAACATGCAGCCCTGAGGTCTCTCATGAAAGCAGGTGGTTAAATAGAAATTCGCTGCTCAGCTGACCCGGTAGGAGCAAACGTATGCCAAAAATGTACACAGAATGAGCTTTTCAGTGAATATCAGCCAGGCACATTTTAGCTAGTTTTACTTGTAATTGGGGTTGGAAACGCTTTTTAGGATCAGTACTGGGCTCAAAACATGCAGCCCTGAGGTCTCTCATGATAGCAGGTGGTTAAATAGAAATTCGCTGCTCAGCTGACCCGGCAGGAGCAAACGTATGCTAAAAATGTACTCAGAATGAGCTTTTCAGTGAATAGCAGCCAGGCACATTTTAGCTAGTTTTACTTGTAAGTGGGGTTGGAAATGCTTTTCAGGCTCAGTACTGGGCTCAAAACATGCAGCCCTGAGGTCTCTCATGAAAGCAGGTGGTTAAATAGAAATTCGCTGCTCAGCTGACCCGGCGGGAGCAAACGTATGCGAAAAATGTACTCAGAATGAGCTTTTCAGTGAAGAGAAGCCAGGCACATTTTAGCTAGGTTTACTTGTAAGTGGGGTTGGAAATGCTTTTCAGGCTCAGTACTGGGCTCAAAACATGCAGCCCTGAGGTCTCTCATGAAAGCAGGTGGTTAAATAGAAATTCGCTGCTCAGCTGACCCGGTAGGAGCAAACGTATGCCAAAAATGTACACAGAATGAGCTTTTCAGTGAAGAGAAGCCAGGCACATTTTAGCTAGTTTTACTTGTAAGTGGGGTTGGAAATGCTTTTCAGGCTCAGTACTGGGCTCAAAACATGCAGCCCTGAGGTCTCTCATGAAAGCAGGTGGTTAAATAGAAATTCGCTGCTCAGCTGACCCGGTAGGAGCAAACGTATGCCAACAATGTACACAGAATGAGCTTTTCAGTGAATAGCAGCCAGGCACATTTTAGCTAGTTTTACTTGTAAGTGGGGTTGGAAATGCTTTTCAGGCTCAGTACTGGGCTCAAAACATGCAGCCCTGAGGTCTCTCATGAAAGCAGGTGGTTAAATAGAAATTCGCTGCTCAGCTGACCCGGTAGGAGCAAACGTATCCCAAAAATGTACACAGAATGAGCTTTTCAGTGAAAAGCAGCCAGGCACATTTTAGCTAGTTTTACTTGTAAGTGGGGTTGGAAATGCTTTTCAGGCTCAGTACTGGGCTCAAAACATGCAGCCCTGAGGTCTCTCATGAAAGCAGGTGGTTAAATAGAAATTCGCTGCTCAGCTGACCCGGTAGGAGCAAACGTATGCCAAAAATGTACACAGAATGAGCTTTTCAGTGAAAAGCAGCCAGGCACATTTTAGCTAGTTTTACTTGTAAGTGGGGTTGGAAACACTTTTCAGGATCAGTACTGGGCTCAAAACATGCAGCCCTGAGGTCTCTCGTGAAAGCTGATGGTTAAATAGAAATTTGCTGCTCAGCTGACCCGGTAGGAGCAAACGTATGCCAAAAATGTACACAGAATGAGCTTTTCAGTGAATAGCAGCCAGGCACATTTTAGCTAGTTTTACTTGTAAGTGGGGTTGGAAATGCTTTTCAGGCTCAGTACTGGGCTCAAAACATGCAGCCCTGAGGTCTCTCATGAAAGCAGGTGGTTAAATAGAAATTCGCTGCTCAGCTGACCCGGTAGGAGCAAACGTATCCCAAAAATGTACACAGAATGAGCTTTTCAGTGAAAAGCAGCCAGGCACATTTTAGCTAGTTTTACTTGTAAGTGGGGTTGGAAATGCTTTTCAGGCTCAGTACTGGGCTCAAAACATGCAGCCCTGAGGTCTCTCATGAAAGCAGGTGGTTAAATAGAAATTCGCTGCTCAGCTGACCCGGTAGGAGCAAACGTATGCCAAAAATGTACACAGAATGAGCTTTTCAGTGAAAAGCAGCCAGGCACATTTTAGCTAGTTTTACTTGTAAGTGGGGTTGGAAACGCTTTTCAGGATCAGTACTGGGCTCAAAACATGCAGCCCTGAGGTCTCTCGTGAAAGCTGATGGTTAAATAGAAATTTGCTGCTCAGCTGACCCGGTAGGAGCAAACGTATGCCAAAAATGTACACAGAATGAGCTTTTTAGTGAATAGCAGCCTAGCACATTTTAGCTAGTTTTACTTGTAAGTGGGGTTGGAAACGCTTTTCAGGATCAGTACTGGGCTCAAAACATGCAGCCCTGAGGTCTCTCATGATAGCAGGTGGTTAAATAGAAATTTGCTGCTCAGCTGACCCAGCAGGAGCAAACGTATGCTAAAAATGTACTCAGAATTAGCTTTTCAGTGAAGAGAAGCCAGGCACATTTTAGCTAGTTTTACTTGTAAGTGGGGTTGCTTTTCAGGCTCAGTACTGGGCTCAAAACATGCAGCCCTGAGGTCTCTCATGAAAGCAGGTGGTTAAATAGAAATTCGCTGCTCAGCTGACCCGGCAGGAGCAAACGTATGCTAAAAATGTACTCAGAATGAGCTTTTCAGTGAAGAGAAGCCAGGCACATTTTAGCTAGTTTTACTTGTAAGTGGGGTTGGAAATGCTTTTCAGGCTCAGTACTGGGCTCAAAACATGCAGCCCTGAGGTCTCTCATGAAAGCAGGTGGTTAAATAGAAATTCGCTGCTCAGCTGACCCGGCAGGAGCAAACGTATGCTAAAAATGTACGCAGAATGAGCTTTTCAGTGAAGAGAAGCCAGGCACATTTTAGCTAGTTTTACTTGTAAGTGGGGTTGGAAATGCTTTTCAGGCTCAGTACTGGGCTCAAAACATGCAGCCCTGAGATCTCTCATGATAGCAGGTGGTTAAATAGAAATTCGCGGCTCAGCTGACCCGGCAGGAGCAAACGTATGCTAAAAATGTACTCAGAATGAGCTTTTCAGTGAATAGCAGCCAGGCACATTTTAGCTAATTTTATTGTAAGTGGGGTTGGAAACGCTTTTCAGGATCAGTACTGGGCTCAAAACATGCAGCCCTGAGGTCTCTCATGATAGCAGGTGGTTAAATAGAAATTTGCTGCTCAGCTGACCCGGCAGGAGCAAACGTATGCCAAAAATGTACACAGAATGAGCTTTTCAGTGAATAGCAGCCAGGCACATTTTAGCTAGTTTTACTTGTAAGTGGGGTTGGAAATGCTTTTCAGGCTCAGTACTGGGCTCAAAACATGCAGCCCTGAGGTCTCTCATGAAAGCAGGTGGTTAAATAGAAATTCGCTGCTCAGCTGACCCGGTAGGAGCAAACGTATGCCAAAAATGTACACAGAAGGAGATTTTCAGTGAATAGCAGCCAGGCACATTTTAGCTAGTTTTACTTGTAAGTGGGGTTGGAAACGCTTTTCAGGATCAGTACTGGGATCAAAACATGCAGCCCTGAGGTCCCTCATGATAGCAGGTGGTTAAATAGAAATTCGCTGCTCAGCTGGCCCGGTAGGAGCAAACGTATGCCAAAAATGTACACAGAATGAGCTTTTCAGTGAATAGCAGCCAGGCACATTTTAGCTAGTTTTACTTGTAAGTGGGGTTGGAAACGCTTTTCAGGATCAGTACTGGGCTCAAAACATGCAGCCCTGAGGTCTCTCATGAAAGCAGGTGGTTAAATAGAAATTTGCTGCTCAGCTGACCCAGCAGGAGCAAACGTATGCTAAAAATGTACTCAGAATTAGCTTTTCAGTGAAGAGAAGCCAGGCACATTTTAGCTAGGTTTACTTGTAAGTGGGGTTGGAAATGCTTTTCAGGCTCAGTACTGGGCTCAAAACATGCAGCCCTGAGGTCTCTCATGAAAGCAGGTGGTTAAATAGAAATTCGCTGCTCAGCTGACCCGGTAGGAGCAAACGTATGCCAAAAATGTACACAGAATGAGCTTTTCAGTGAAGAGAAGCCAGGCACATTTTAGCTAGTTTTACTTGTAAGTGGGGTTGGAAATGCTTTTCAGGCTCAGTACTGGGCTCAAAACATGCAGCCCTGAGGTCTCTCATGAAAGCAGGTGGTTAAATAGAAATTCGCTGCTCAGCTGACCCGGTAGGAGCAAACGTATGCCAAAAATGTACACAGAATGAGCTTTTCATTGAATAGCAGCCAGGCACATTTTAGCTAGTTTTACTTGTAAGTGGGGTTGGAAATGCTTTTCAGGCTCAGTACTGGGCTCAAAACATGCAGCCCTGAGGTCTCTCATGAAAGCAGGTGGTTAAATAGAAATTCGCTGCTCAGCTGACCCGGTAGGAGCAAACGTATCCCAAAAATGTACACAGAATGAGCTTTTCAGTGAAAAGCAGCCAGGCTCATTTTAGCTAGTTTTACTTGTAAGTGGGGTTGGAAATGCTTTTCAGGCTCAGTACTGGGCTCAAAACATGCAGCCCTGAGGTCTCTCATGAAAGCAGGTGGTTAAATAGAAATTCGCTGCTCAGCTGACCCGGTAGGAGCAAACGTATGCCAAAAATGTACACAGAATGAGCTTTTCAGTGAAAAGCAGCCAGGCACATTTTAGCTAGTTTTACTTGTAAGTGGGGTTGGAAACACTTTTCAGGATCAGTACTGGGCTCAAAACATGCAGCCCTGAGGTCTCTCGTGAAAGCTGATGGTTAAATAGAAATTTGCTGCTCAGCTGACCCGGTAGGAGCAAACGTATGCCAAAAATGTACACAGAATGAGCTTTTCAGTGAATAGCAGCCAGGCACATTTTAGCTAGTTTTACTTGTAAGTGGGGTTGGAAATGCTTTTCAGGCTCAGTACTGGGCTCAAAACATGCAGCCCTGAGGTCTCTCATGAAAGCAGGTGGTTAAATAGAAATTCGCTGCTCAGCTGACCCGGTAGGAGCAAACGTATCCCAAAAATGTACACAGAATGAGCTTTTCAGTGAAAAGCAGCCAGGCACATTTTAGCTAGTTTTACTTGTAAGTGGGGTTGGAAATGCTTTTCAGGCTCAGTACTGGGCTCAAAACATGCAGCCCTGAGGTCTCTCATGAAAGCAGGTGGTTAAATAGAAATTCGCTGCTCAGCTGACCCGGTAGGAGCAAACGTATGCCAAAAATGTACACAGAATGAGCTTTTCAGTGAAAAGCAGCCAGGCACATTTTAGCTAGTTTTACTTGTAAGTGGGGTTGGAAACGCTTTTCAGGATCAGTACTGGGCTCAAAACATGCAGCCCTGAGGTCTCTCGTGAAAGCTGATGGTTAAATAGAAATTTGCTGCTCAGCTGACCCGGTAGGAGCAAACGTATGCCAAAAATGTACACAGAATGAGCTTTTTAGTGAATAGCAGCCTAGCACATTTTAGCTAGTTTTACTTGTAAGTGGGGTTGGAAACGCTTTTCAGGATCAGTACTGGGCTCAAAACATGCAGCCCTGAGGTCTCTCATGATAGCAGGTGGTTAAATAGAAATTTGCTGCTCAGCTGACCCAGCAGGAGCAAACGTATGCTAAAAATGTACTCAGAATTAGCTTTTCAGTGAAGAGAAGCCAGGCACATTTTAGCTAGTTTTACTTGTAAGTGGGGTTGGAAATGCTTTTCAGGCTCAGTACTGGGCTCAAAACATGCAGCCCTGAGGTCTCTCATGAAAGCAGGTGGTTAAATAGAAATTTGCTGCTCAGCTGACCCGGCAGGAGCAAACGTATGCCAAAAATGTACACAGAATGAGCTTTTCAGTGAATAGCAGCCAGGCACATTTTAGCTAGTTTTACTTGTAAGTGGGGTTGGAAATGCTTTTCAGGCTCAGTACTGGGCTCAAAACATGCAGCCCTGAGGTCTCTCATGAAAACAGGTGGTTAAATAGAAATTCGCTGCTCAGCTGACCCGGTAGGAGCAAACGTATGCCAAAAATGTACACAGAAGGAGATTTTCAGTGAATAGCAGCCAGGCACATTTTAGCTAGTTTTACTTGTAAGTGGGGTTGGAAACGCTTTTCAGGATCAGTACTGGGATCAAAACATGCAGCCCTGAGGTCCCTCATGATAGCAGGTGGTTAAATAGAAATTCGCTGCTCAGCTGGCCCGGTAGGAGCAAACGTATGCCAAAAATGTACACAGAATGAGCTTTTCAGTGAATAGCAGCCAGGCACATTTTAGCTAGTTTTACTTGTAAGTGGGGTTGGAAACGCTTTTCAGGATCAGTACTGGGCTCAAAACATGCAGCCCTGAGGTCTCTCATGAAAGCAGGTGGTTAAATAGAAATTCGCTGCTCAGCTGACCCGGTAGGAGCAAACGTATGCCAAAAATGTACACAGAATGAGCTTTTTAGTAAATAACAGCCAGGCACATTTTAGCTAGTTTTACTTGTAAGTGGGGTTGGAAACGCTTTTCAGGATCAGTACTGGGCTCAAAACATGCAGCCCTGAGGTCTTTCATGATAGCAGGTGGTTAAATAGAAATTTGCTGCTCAGCTGACCCAGCAGGAGCAAACATATGCTAAAAATGTACTCAGAATGAGCTTTTCAGTGAAGAGAAGCCAGGCACATTTTAGCTAGTTTTACTTGTAAGTGGGGTTGCTTTTCAGGCTCAGTACTGGGCTCAAAACATGCAGCCCTGAGGTCTCTCATGAAAGCAGGTGGTTAAATAGAAATTCGCTGCTCAGCTGACCCGGCAGGAGCAAACGTATGCTAAAAATGTACTCAGAATGAGCTTTTCAGTGAAGAGAAGCCAGGCACATTTTAGCTAGTTTTACTTGTAAGTGGGGTTGCTTTTCAGGCTCAGTACTGGGCTCAAAACATGCAGCCCTGAGGTCTCTCATGAAAGCAGGTGGTTAAATAGAAATTCGCTGCTCAGCTGACAAGGCAGGAGCAAACGTATGCTAAAAATGTACTCAGAATGAGCTTTTCAGTGAAGAGAAGCCAGGCACATTTTAGCTAGTTTTACTTGTAAGTGGGGTTGGAAATGCTTTTCAGGCTCAGTACTGGGCTCAAAACATGCAGCCCTGAGGTCTCTCATGAAAGCAGGTGGTTTAATAGAAATTCGCTGCTCAGCTGACCCGGCAGGAGCAAACGTATGCTAAAAATGTACGCAGAATGAGCTTTTCAGTGAAGAGAAGCCAGGCACATTTTAGCTAGGTTTACTTGTAAGTGGGGTTGGAAATGCTTTTCAGGCTCAGTACTGGGCTCAAAACATGCAGCCCTGAGGTCTCTCATGAAAGCAGGTGGTTAAATAGAAATTTGCTGCTCAGCTGACCCGGTAGGAGCAAACGTATGCCAAAAATGTACACAGAATGAGCTTTTCAGTGAAGAGAAGCCAGGCACATTTTAGCTAGTTTTACTTGTAAGTGGGGTTGGAAATGCTTTTCAGGCTCAGTACTGGGCTCAAAACATGCAGCCCTGAGGTCTCTCATGAAAGCAGGTGGTTAAATAGAAATTCGCTGCTCAGCTGACCCGGTAGGAGCAAACGTATGCCAAAAATGTACACAGAATGAGCTTTTCAGTGAATAGCAGCCAGGCACATTTTAGCTAGTTTTACTTGTAAGTGGGGTTGGAAATGCTTTTCAGGCTCAGTACTGGGCTCAAAACATGCAGCCCTGAGGTCTCTCATGAAAGCAGGTGGTTAAATAGAAATTCGCTGCTCAGCTGACCCGGTAGGAGCAAACGTATGCCAAAAATGTACACAGAAGGAGCTTTTCAGTGAATAGCAGCCAGGCACATTTTAGCTAGTTTTACTTGTAAGTGGGGTTGGAAACGCTTTTCAGGATCAGAACTGGGCTCAAAACATGCAGCCCTGAGGTCTCTCATGATAGCAGGTGGTTAAATAGAAATTCGCTGCTCAGCTGACCCGGCAGGAGCAAACGTATGCTAAAAATGTACTCAGAATAAGCTTTTCAGTGAAGAGAAGCCAGGCACATTTTAGCTAGTTTTACTTGTAAGTGGGGTTGGAAATGCTTTTCAGGCTCAGTACTGGGCTCAAAACATGCAGCCCTGAGGTCTCTCATGAAAGCAGGTGGTTAAATAGAAATTCGCTGCTCAGCTGACCCGGTAGGAGCAAACGTATCCCAAAAATGTACACAGTGAAAAGCAGCCAGGCACATTTTAGCTAGTTTTACTTGTAAGTGGGGTTGGAAACGCTTTTCAGGATCAGTACTGGGCTCAAAACATGCAGCCCTGAGGTCTCTCATGAAAGCTGATGGTTAAATAGAAATTTGCTGCTCAGCTGACCCGGTAGGAGCAAACGTATGCCAAAAATGTACACAGAATGAGCTTTTTAGTGAATAGCAGCCAGGCACATTTTAGCTAGTTTTACTTGTAAGTGGGGTTGGAAACGCTTTTCAGGATCAGTACTGGGCTCAAAACATGCAGCCCTGAGGTCTCTCATGATAGCAGGTGGTTAAATAGAAATTTGCTGCTCAGCTGACCCAGCAGGAGCAAACGTATGCTAAAAATGTACTCAGAATGAGCTTTTCAGTGAAGAGAAGCCAGGCACATTTTAGCTAGTTTTACTTGTAAGTGGGGTTGCTTTTCAGGCTCAGTACTGGGCTCAAAACATGCAGCCCTGAGGTCTCTCATGAAAGCAGGTGGTTAAATAGAAATTCGCTGCTCAGCTGACAAGGCAGGAGCAAACGTATGCTAAAAATGTACTCAGAATGAGCTTTTCAGTGAAGAGAAGCCAGGCACATTTTAGCTAGTTTTACTTGTAAGTGGGGTTGGAAATGCTTTTCAGGCTCAGTACTGGGCTCAAAACATGCAGCCCTGAGGTCTCTCATGATAGCAGGTGGTTAAATAGAAATTCGCGGCTCAGCTGACCCGGCAGGAGCAAACGTATGCTAAAAATGTACTCAGAATGAGCTTTTCAGTGAATAGCAGCCAGGCACATTTTAGCTAGTTTTATTGTAAGTGGGGTTGGAAACGCTTTTCAGGATCAGTACTGGGCTCAAAACATGCAGCCCTGAGGTCTCTCATGATAGCAGGTGGTTAAATAGAAATTTGCTGCTCAGCTGACCCGGCAGGAGCAAACGTATGCCAAAAATGTACACAGAATGAGCTTTTCAGTGAATAGCAGCCAGGCACATTTTAGCTAGTTTTACTTGTAAGTGGGGTTGGAAATGCTTTTCAGGCTCAGTACTGGGCTCAAAACATGCAGCCCTGAGGTCTCTCATGAAAGCAGGTGGTTAAATAGAAATTCGCTGCTCAGCTGACCCGGTAGGAGCAAACGTATGCCAAAAATGTACACAGAAGGAGATTTTCAGTGAATAGCAGCCAGGCACATTTTAGCTAGTTTTACTTGTAAGTGGGGTTGGAAACGCTTTTCAGGATCAGTACTGGGCTCAAAACATGCAGCCCTGAGGTCCCTCATGATAGCAGGTGGTTAAATAGAAATTCGCTGCTCAGCTGGCCCGGTAGGAGCAAACGTATGCCAAAAATGTACACAGAATGAGCTTTTCAGTGAATAGCAGCCAGGCACATTTTAGCTAGTTTTACTTGTAAGTGGGGTTGGAAACGCTTTTCAGGATCAGTACTGGGCTCAAAACATGCAGCCCTGAGGTCTCTCATGATAGCAGGTGGTTAAATAGAAATTCGCTGCTCAGCTGACCCGGCAGGAGCAAACGTATGCTAAAAATGTACTCAGAATGAGCTTTTCAGTGAAGAGAAGCCAGGCACATTTTAGCTAGTTTTACTTGTAAGTGGGGTTGCTTTTCAGGCTCAGTACTGGGCTCAAAACATGCAGCCCTGAGGTCTCTCATGAAAGCAGGTGGTTAAATAGAAATTCGCTGCTCAGCTGACCCGGCAGGAGCAAACGTATGCTAAAAATGTACTCAGAATGAGCTTTTCAGTGAAGAGAAGCCAGGCACATTTTAGCTAGTTTTACTTGTAAGTGGGGTTGGAAATGCTTTTTAGGCTCAGTACTGGGCTCAAAACATGCAGCCCTGAGCTCTCTCATGAAAGCAGGTGGTTAAATAGAAATTCGCTGCTCAGCTGACCCGGTAGGAGCAAACGTATGCCAAAAATGTACACAGAATGAGCTTTTCAGTGAATAGCAGCCAGGCACATTTTAGCTAGTTTTACTTGTAAGTGGGGTTGGAAACGCTTTTTAGGATCAGTACTGGGCTCAAAACATGCAGCCCTGAGGTCTCTCATGATAGCAGGTGGTTAAATAGAAATTCGCTGCTCAGCTGACCCGGCAGGAGCAAACGTATGCAAAAAATGTACTCAGAATGAGCTTTTCAGTGAATAGCAGCCAGGCACATTTTAGCTAGTTTTACTTGTAAGTGGGGTTGGAAACGCTTTTCAGGATCAGTACTGGGCTCAAAACATGCAGCCCTGAGGTCTCTCATGATAGCAGGTGGTTAAATAGAAATTCGCTGCTCAGCTGACCTGGCAGGAGCAAACGTATGCTAAAAATGTACTCAGAATGAGCTTTTCAGTGACGAGAAGCCAGGCACATTTTAGCTAGTTTTACTTGTAAGTGGGGTTGGAAATGCTTTTCAGGCTCAGTACTGGGCTCAAAACATGCAGCCCTGAGGTCTCCCATGAAAGCAGGTGGTTAAATAGAAATTCGCTGCTCAGCTGACCCGGTAGGAGCAAACGTATGCCAAAAATGTACACAGAATGAGCTTTTCAGTGAATAGCAGCCAGGCACATTTTAGCTAGTTTTACTTGTAAGTGGGGTTGGAAACGCTTTTCAGGATCAGTACTGGGCTCAAAACATGCAGCCCTGAGGTCTCTCATGATAGCAGGTGGTTAAATAGAAATTTGCGGCTCAGCTGACCCGGCAGGAGCAAACATATGCTAAAAATGTACTCAGAATGAGCTTTCAGTGAAGAGAAGCCACGCACATTTTAGCTAGTTTTACTTGTAAGTGGGGTTGGAAATGCTTTTCAGGCTCAGTACTGGGCTCAAAACATGCAGCCCTGAGGTCCCTCATGAAAGCAGGTGGTTAAATAGAAATTCGCTGCTCAGCTGACCCGGTAGGAGCAAACGTATGCCAAAAATGTACACAGAATTAGCTTTTCAGTGAATAGCAGCTAGGCACATTTTAGCTAGTTTTACTTGTAAGTGGGGTTGGAAACGCTTTTCAGGATCAGTACTGGGCTCAAAACATGCAGCCCTGAGGTCTCTCATGATAGCAGGTGGTTAAATAGAAATTCGCTGCTCAGCTGACCCGGCAGGAGCAAACGTATGCTAAAATGTACTCAGAATGAGCTTTTCAGTGAAGAGAAGCCAGGCACATTTTAGCTAGTTTTACTTGTAAGTGGGGTTTGAAATGCTTTTCAGGCTCAGTACTGGGCTCAAAACATGCAGCCCTGAGGTCTTTCATGATAGCAGGTGGTTAAATAGAAATTCGCGGCTCAGCTGACCCGGCAGGAGCAAACGTATGCTAAAAATGTACTCAGAATGAGCTTTTCAGTGAATAGCATCCAGGCACATTTTAGCTAGTTTTACTTGTAAGTGGGGTTGGAAACGCTTTTCAGGATCAGTACTGGGCTCAAAACATGCAGCCCTGAGGTCTCTCATGATAGCAGGTGGTTAAATGGAAATTCGCTGCTCAGCTGATCCGGCAGGAGCAAACGTATGCCAAAAATGTACACAGAATGAGCTTTTCAGTGAATAGCAGCCAGGCACATTTTAGCTAGTTTTACTTGTAAGTGGGGTTGGAAATGCTTTTCAGGCTCAGTACTGGGCTCAAAACATGCAGCCCTGAGGTCTCTCATGAAAGCAGGTGGTTAAATAGAAATTCGCTGCTCAGCTGACCCGGTAGGAGCAAACCTATGCCAAAAATGTACACAGAAGGAGCTTTTCAGTGAATAGCAGCCAGGCACATTTTAGCTAGTTTTACTTGTAAGTGGGGTTGGAAACGCTTTTCAGGATCAGTACTGGGCTCAAAACATGCAGCCCTGAGGTCTCTCATGATAGCAGGTGGTTAAATAGAAATTCGCTGCTCAGCTGACCCGGCAGGAGCAAACGTATGCTAAAAATGTACTCAGAATAAGCTTTTCAGTGAAGAGAAGCCAGGCACATTTTAGCTAGTTTTACTTGTAAGTGGGGTTGGAAATGCTTTTCAGGCTCAGTACTGGGCTCAAAACATGCAGCCCTGAGGTCTCTCATGAAAGCAGGTAGTTAAATAGAAATTCGCTGCTCAGCTGACCCGGTAGGAGCAAACGTATCCCAAAAATGTACACAGTGAAAAGCAGCCAGGCACATTTTAGCTAGTTTTACTTGTAAGTGGGGTTGGAAACGCTTTTCAGGATCAGTACTGGGCTCAAAACATGCAGCCCTGGGGTCTCTCATGATAGCAGGTGGGTAAATAGAAATTTGCTGCTCAGCTGACCCGGCAGGAGCAAACGTATGCTAAAAATGTACACAGAATGAGCTTTTCAGTGAAGAGAAGCCAGGCACATTTTAGCTAGTTTTACTTGTAAGTGGGGTTGGAAATGCTTTTCAGGCTCAGTACTGGGCTCAAAACATGCAGCCCTGAGGTCTCTCATGAAAGCAGGTGGTTAAATAGAAATTCGCTGCTCAGCTGACCCGGCAGGAGCAAACGTATGCTAAAAATGTACTCTGAGCTTTTCAGTGAAGAGAAGCCAGGTACATTTTAGCTAGTTTTACTTGTAAGTGGGGTTGGAAACGCTTTTCATGATCAGTACTGGGCTCAAAACATGCAGCCCTGAGGTCTCTCATGATAGCATGTGGTTAAATAGAAATTCGCTGCTCAGCTGACCCAGCAGGAGCAAACATATGCTAAAAATGTACTCAGAATGAGCTTTTCAGTGAAGAGAAGCCAGGCACATTTTAGCTAGTTTTACTTGTAAGTGGGGTTGCTTTTCAGGCTCAGTACTGGGCTCAAAACATGCAGCCCTGAGGTCTCTCATGAAAGCAGGTGGTTAAATAGAAATTCGCTGCTCAGCTGACCCGGCAGGAGCAAACGTATGCTAAAAATGTACTCAGAATGAGCTTTTCAGTGAAGAGAAGCCAGGCACATTTTAGCTAGTTTTACTTGTAAGTGGGGTTGGAAATGCTTTTTAGGCTCAGTACTGGGCTCAAAACATGCAGCCCTGAGGTCTCTCATGAAAGCAGGTGGTTAAATAGAAATTCGCTGCTCAGCTGACCCGGTAGGAGCAAACGTATGCCAAAAATGTACACAGAATGAGCTTTTCAGTGAATAGCAGCCAGGCACATTTTAGCTAGTTTTACTTGTAAGTGGGATTGGAAACGCTTTTTAGGATCAGTACTGGGCTCAAAACATGCAGCCCTGAGGTCTCTCATGATAGCAGGTGGTTAAATAGAAATTCGCTGCTCAGCTGACCCGGCAGGAGCAAACGTATGCTAAAAATGTACTCAGAATGAGCTTTTCAGTGAATAGCAGCCAGGCACATTTTAGCTAGTTTTACTTGTAAGTGGGGTTGGAAACGCTTTTCAGGATCAGTACTGGGCTCAAAACATGCAGCCCTGAGGTCTCTCATGATAGCAGGTGGTTAAATAGAAATGCGCTGCTCAGCTGACCCGGCAGGAGCAAACGTATGCTAAAAATGTACTCAGAATGAGCTTTTCAGTGACGAGAAGCCAGGCACATTTTAGCTAGTTTTACTTGTAAGTGGGGTTGGAAATGCTTTTCGGGCTCAGTACTGGGCTAAAAACATGCAGCCCTGAGGTCTCCCATGAAAGCAGGTGGTTAAATAGAAATTCGCTGCTCAGCTGACCCGGTAGAAGCAAATGTATGCCAAAAATGTACACAGAATGAGCTTTTCAGTGAATAGCAGCCAGGCACATTTTAGCTAGTTTTACTTGTAAGTGGGTTGGAAACGCTTTTCAGGATCAGTACTGGGCTCAAAACATGCAGCCCTGAGGTCTCTCATGATAGCAGGTGGTTAAATAGAAATTCGCGGCTCAGCTGACCCGGCAGGAGCAAACATATGCTAAAAATGTACTCAGAATGAGCTTTTCAGTGAAGAGAAGCCAGGCACATTTTAGCTAGTTTTACTTGTAAGTGGGGTTGGAAATGCTTTTCAGGCTCAGTACTGGGCTCAAAACATGCAGCCCTGAGGTCTCTCATGAAAGCAGGTGGTTAAATAGAAATTCGCTGCTCAGCTGACCCGGTAGGAGCAAACGTATGCCAAAAATGTACACAGAATGAGCTTTTCAGTGAATAGCAGCCAGGCACATTTTAGCTAGTTTTACTTGTAAGTGGGGTTGGAAACGCTTTTCAGGATCAGTACTGGGCTCAAAACATGCAGCCCTGAGGTCACTCATGATAGCAGGTGGTTAAATAGAAATTCGCTGCTCAGCTGACCCGGCAGGAGCAAACGTATGCTAAAAATGTACTCAGAATGAGCTTTTCAGTGAAGAGAAGCCAGGCACATTTTAGCTAGTTTTGCTTGTAAGTGGGGTTGGAAATGCTTTTCAGGCTCAGTACTGGGCTCAAAACATGCAGCCCTGAGGTCTCTCATGATAGCAGGTGGTTAAATAGAAATTCGCGGCTCAGCTGACCCGGCAGGAGCAAACGTATGCTAAAAATGTACTCAGAATGAGCTTTTCAGTGAATAGCATCCAGGCACATTTTAGCTAGTTTTACTTGTAAGTGGGGTTGGAAACGCTTTTCAGGATCAGTACTGGGCTCAAAACATGCAGCCCTGAGGTCTCTCATGATAGCAGGTGGTTAAATGGAAATTCGCTGCTCAGCTGATCCGGCAGGAGCAAACGTGTGCCAAAAATGTACACAGAATGAGCTTTTCAGTGAATAGCAGCCAGGCACATTTTAGCTAGTTTTACTTGTAAGTGGGGTTGGAAATGCTTTTCAGGCTCAGTACTGGGCTCAAAACATGCAGCCCTGAGGTCTCTCATGAAAGCAGGTGGTTAAATAGAAATTTGCTGCTCAGCTGACCCGGTAGGAGCAAACGTATGCCAAAAATGTACACAGAAGGAGCTTTTCAGTGAATAGCAGCCAGGCACATTT